>NC_133658.1:910349723-910649723 GCF_037893015.1 Macrotis lagotis
AGGAAACTGAGATTCAGGAGAGTTTTACCTCAGAGAAAAATCTTTAGAGTTAGAAGGCACTTCAGAGACCATGTTGGCCAATCCTAAAGCTTCATTAGGATGTGACATTCCTGGGGAAGAAACCTTCTGTAGACATGTACCTTTGCTGTGTCTCACAGTCTCAATGTATCACCTAGAGTTGACCAGGAATGAGGTCACTTGTCCAGTCATACAGTCACCATAGCAGGTGTCAGAGGGATAACATAACTTGGGTCCACTAAGATAAGAATTCTCTTCTAAAGAAGAGAATGAGGCTGTTTCCAAGAAATATGACAAGATAGGACACCAGGACCAGGCAGAAGAATATGACCTGATTGATCAGTAGTGAGCCCCACTCCTGCAGACAAGAAAAAAGATATCAAAGGTTATCTTCCTAGGGGACATTCTTCTCCCCCCAGAGTTTTTGTAAGGCCCCCTTTACATCCTTGTTTCGAAGACTGTAGATGAGAGGATTGAGCATAGGAGTCATGATACCATATAAGAGGGAGGCAAATTTGTCCACCTCTCCACTGGCCTTGTCCTGGGGGATCATGTACATGGCAATGGCTGTTCCATAGAAGATGACAACCACAGTGAGGTGGGAACTACAGGTGGAGAAAGCCTTCCTTCTGCCCTCAGTTGAGCGAATCCTCAACACAGCCCCAAGGATGCAGCCATAAGAGACAAGGATGAAGGCAAAGGGTGCCAGGAGAGTCAAGGAGCTGGTGACCACCATCAGCAACTTATTTAGCCATAGATCATTGCAGGCAACCTTGATCATGGCGAGAACCTCACAGAAGAAATGGTTGATGATGTGGTGATCACAGAACTCTAGGGGTAGGACCAGGGTTGGGACCACGGTGAGCAGAAAGGCTGAGACCCAGGTACACACTGCCAGTAAAGCACAGAGCTGGGGACCCATCCTCACTGAGTACCGCAGTGGATCACCAATGGCCACACACCTGTCATAGGACATGATGGCCAATAGGAGGCATTCCACAACCCCCAAGTAAAGGCTAATACACATCTGGGCCAGGCATTCATTCAGAGAAATGGTGGGGATTTTTGTTAAGCAGTTGATGATCATCTGGGGTGCAACTGATGATGTATAGCAGATATCCAGGAAGGATAGGTTACTGAGAAAGAAATACATGGGGGTGTGGAGTCTGGAATCATAGTGGATCAAGAAGAGAATGAGGCTGTTTCCAAGTAATATGACAAGATAGGACACCAGTACCAGGCAGAAGAATATGACCTGAGCCCTGGGGTGTTCTGAGAGCCCAACCAGAATGAAGTAGGTCAGGGCTGTGCTATTTCTTCCATCCATAGTCTCCCTTCTCTATCTTCATCCCCTAAGGACAAAAATAAATACAAGAGTTTTAAAGTGGATTGGTCACCTTTTTACCTTTCTTTTGATAGGCAAGATTACATGGTCTATTAGAACCATCTAATGTTAAATCTCTACATCCCATGCTGGAAAATCTCTTCCTCTCTGCATTTCTTTCCTCTGATTAATCAGTTCCTCCCATTTTAAGTAATGACCCAGGTCAGCCATGTCTACTACTCCTTCAGTCCTTTAGTTCTTTATAAGTTTTGCTTCTGAGTCTTGGCCTTCATTCTCCATCATTCATTTAATGTATGTTTGTGACCTCACTTTGGGACCCTTTGATAATTTTTGAATTATTTTTTTCCGTATTAGTTTGGTTTGGAGGCAATTAGGTCGTCCAGAGGCATTCGTCATGGATTCAGAAAGATCCGCTTTCCAATCTTGCTTGTTAGCTGTGTAACTCTGGGCAACCTTGTGTCTCAGTATTCTCATCTGTAAAAAGTGCATGATTGTTCCAAATCTGTGACTATTTGTAGTTCAGTCATTTCAGTCACATTTGACCCATTAGGGGTTTCCTTGGCCAAGATACTAGACTGGTTTGCCATTTCCTTCTCCAGCTCATTTTACAGAGGAGGAAACTGAGACAAAGAGGATCAAGTGATTTGCCCAGGTTCACACAGCTTTTATAAGTGCCTGAGATGGTATTTGAACTCAGTCTTCCTGACTCCAAGCCCAGTGCTTTGCCCACATGCCACATTTTTTTTACACAATCTATGACTTATTTTCATGTTTTGTTATTTGGTTGTTCAGTTTATAACTGCTTGGACATAGTCTATCAGGTTTTATGGCAATGATGCTGAAGTGGTTTGCCATTTCTTTCTCTAGTGTGTACCCATTTTGCATATGGGAAACTGAGGGAACTAGGGTCAAGTTACTCCTCAAGGGTCACAGTTATTAGTGTTTAAGCCCAGGTGTGAACTCTGACCTTCCTGACTCCAGATGCATTGTTCTAGCCTTTGAGCTACCCAGCTGCCCCTGAATGGTCAAACATACATGATCATATAATCCTACATCAAATTTTATTCATTCTTATAAAGTCAGGTAAGTAATACAAGTATTATCATACTCATACTGCAGAAGGGGAGACTGAAGTTGACATCCTGCAAATGTGTTCATGTTAATCAAGTAAGAGAGGCTCCCTGAAAACAAATCTCAGTGTCTATCTTCCTTATCAGGTCTCTTTCTAACCATGTTTCCCATTTAACTTACATATGTGCAGGTCAGGTCCTTCCATAAAACCCCTTAAATCTGAATAGGAAGAAACATTCCCCTTATGAAGTATCTTTGCTCCAAGGTTAAACCTCCTTCTGGAGAAGTGGAAGAGAACACTGGGACTAGAATTGCAAGATCTGATGTGTGGAATGAGTGAATGACTCTCAGTCATGTCGACTGATCACCCTGTGCCTCAGTTTCCTCATTTCTAGGAGGAATGGGAATAGTAGAACCTTCTATCCTTATCTCAACATGCTGCGGCACAATACATTTTATCTTTAGTCTTACATGTTCTAGAAATTGCAATTATGATTGTTATCTAGTGCTGTCTCAATTGAAACACCTCCCCTTCTGATCAGATCATCCAGATGTTCAGGGAATGGGAGGAGAAACCTGGCCCCCAGATCTCTGAACCCATTCTGGTCCTTACAAGGGGTTTCACTGGAGTGGGCCATCTGCAGGGTTTGAAAGATCTTATCTCTGCCCAGGCTCAATTATTGGCATGAAATTCTTGATTTCCTTCACTGCCTAGCTCAAAGCCCACCTTCCACAGGAAGACTTTTCCCAATCCCCCCTAACTCTATGGCCTTCCCTCTGTCGCTTACCTCCATTTTTCCTGTCTGTAGTTTTTTAATAAATTGTTGAATGCTACCTTCTTCATTAGACTGTGAACTAATTGAGGGTAGAAAGTTTGCGTCTAACACATGGTAAACATTTAATAAATTTTTATTGATCAACTAAGATTCTGAAAGGTAAATGAAATTCCTGAAAAATGTTGGCATTTTCATTGAGGAGGTAGGAATAGAATCCTAGAACAGGTGTCCTGAGAATCAGGTTATAATTCTAACTCCACTCTAAATTTACTGTGTGATTGTGGTGAAATCTCTACCTCTCTGCACTTTATCTTCCTCCTCTTTAGAATGAAGGGCTTAGATGAGATGACCATTGTATCTCCTTCTACCCCTCCTTTCTTCAGTGACCTTATAATCTGTTATCCTGTGATATCTGATGAGGCTGGAACCAATGTCCTCTCATTTCCAACACCATGGTGGCAATGGTAAAGTTGAAAGAATAGTGAATTTGGCACCAGGGAACTTTGCCTTGAGCCTAGGGACTACTTAACTGATGTCAGACTAATTCTTTACCCTTTTTTTAGCTCTGGCTAGCAATTTTCTCTTCCTTGAAGTAAAGGGTTGCACTAGCTGCTATCTGGAGTTGGAGTTCCCTCATTTGAACCTTTTTGCCACTGTGTCTAGAGCCAGGAGACCTGAGTTCAAGTTTCAGATCTTATGTTTCTTGGTTTGTGACTATGGATTCTCAGTCACAGCCTCTTCATCTACCATTTTGGGACAGTAAAAGTTGTACAATATTCATCACAGGTTAGTGTAGCCATTAAAACAGAGAAATGCCAGTTGTAATGATCGATCATGCTGCCTCAGACTGGAAATCAATGCAACATATCTCACCTAGATGCCACCCTCTTAGAGAACAATATGCTATGATGTCATCATTCATGGGTCAGGGAAATGACAGACTTTGGGTCTATAACTGCTTGGTGTTTGGCCAAAGGCAAGTCATCAAAAGGCAATGCACAGGAAATCAATTACTGACCAGCTGATGGTAGCTGATGGATGTGTTCTCATTGATGAGGACCAAAGAGCTCATGGATTGGATCTCAGTCTAGGTGTCACCGAAGTGTATCTCCATCACTTACAACATAGATATTTCTTGAGATTGAGGCTTTTCCATCAGACCCTGAAAGGGAAATGGTTCAATTAAAAAATAAAGATCATCAGAAGCCTTTTCCATGTATTAGTTCCATGATTCATTCACTTGATGGATTCAACAAGCAGTAAATGGGAGAGGTATGGCCAGAAAGACTGGTTGCTGAGAAACCCATATAATTTGTTTTGTGAGTCTGATCCATTGTCTCTCTAGGTTGACAAATTTGGAGAAGTTATAGCATGCCCAGTTAGGAAAGGTTCCAGGATGAGGTTAACATGAACACATTTGCAAGGTTCTCAACAGCAGTTTCCTTCTCAACTCTTCAGTAATACTTATATCACCTTTCCACTCCATGGTCAAATTTTATTGTCTTCCTCAAAACATGTATTGCAGAATTCTCCCTCTCTTAACTTTCATGCATGCCCCTTATAAACACCCTTGACTATTATCTCCTGTAGGGAAATAAGGTTCTTTCTATCAATGTATCTATCTATCTATCTATCTATCTATCTATCTATCTATCTATCTATCTATCCACACATTTACTGCTCTCCATGCTCCTTCTTCCCCATTTTCACTCCTTCCTTTGTGTAGGGAGAATTGGAAAGGAAGATAGAGGAGAAATACTAGCAGCTATTATTTTTTTCTGTATCCTCTCCCAACCCAATTCACAGCTCCAGTCCCCCTCCAAGCTGATATGATCACACACCTTAGATAGGAACTCTTCTCAGAGGATGTCTAACTCATTCCCCTCAGTTGTATCAGAGATATCTGCAGGAAGATTATAGAAACCAATGGGACTCAGGCTGCCAAGGGAAAAATAGATCTTGTGAAGCTGGACAATTGGACAAATTCCCAAGGATGAACAGATCTTTTTCTTTTTTCCTATTCTTCAATGCCTGACACAACAATATGGGAAATCCTTTGTAACAGTCTGTCTGAGCCAGTGAAAGGTGGAGAATAATTGGGGAAGGAGCTAAAATTGTCCTTCCTCTCTCCTCGTTGTCCCTAGGGCTGAAGGAAGAACCTCTGAGGGATCAAGTGCTCATTAAAATCCAAAGTTCTGAGAGTATTTTGGGAATTAAAAATAAACTTCTTAGAGATATCAATGCAGAAATTTAGGAAGACCTAAGTTTAGTGAATCCACTCAGAGAACAAAGTAATTGAGATTCTAGGAAAACACCCTGTAATAAGTGAAGAGATAGAGGACATACAATATAAAAATGGTTAACCTGTCAGCATGATTAATTAAAGTATAGAATATCGAGTGCTAGAAGCAGAAAGTCCTTAGAACACACAATGTCAGGATTGTGAGGGTTCTTTGATTATTCAGTACTAGAGTTTGGAGTGGATCTCATATCATAGAATATCAGATTTGGGAAGGGTTTTTAGCCTAGTCCATAGACCTTGTTTTTCATATCAAGAAACAGATTTAGGAAATAGGAATCTGGTACAGAGCTACAAACTAGTTAAGGACATATTCTTCTAACAATCAATCCTGTCTGGATGCCGATTGGAGAGGACTTAATCAATATGGTGGCATGCATACCAACAACTAAATGAATTTTGGTATTGACTCAAATTGAGCAATAATTATTCTTCGTAATATTCACTTATTGGACTAAATTTTTACTCTATTAAAAAATCCCTACATTCACAATGATTACCTTATCACATGGTCTGCTTATTACCTTGATAGAGAACAAGTCCTAGGTAATAGGACCTGGGTCAAACTCCTGAAACATTTCTCTCATTGATTTTTTTCTTTTCTAGTTCTATTGCCAACAATTTAATCAACTTCCATCCTAGCCTACAGTGCAATAACTTCCAGATTGGTCATGCTCCCATCAATCTCTCCCCAGGTCAGTTTTTATCTTAAATGGTCATCTAATTTAATCTTCCCTCTACCCATCATATCTTGCAGGGAGATATGATCTGTAGAGGAAAGTTTAAAATCTTTTGCCTGAAATTCAGGGCCTTTGAAATTTGCTAATATATCCAATATTATCTCATTTGATCCTCATGATAACACTAGTTGGTACTAGTCTCAATTTCTTAATCTGTAAAATGAGACTGAGGCAAGTGAAGTGACTTTTTCTAGAGTCCTTTAGCTCTAAGAGAATATAAATTCTGGTCTGTCTGACATTATGCCCATCACCATACAACCTAGTTGCCCACACATTTTAAGAACCTGGTGCTCCCTCCCTCTCCTTTCTGCCATGTTTCCTATGATCCTCCACCATGTCTTCTGTGTTTCAGACTAATTGGATGTCTCTGTCTCTCCAACATAGCCCACACATCTTTGTCTCCATCAGACTTTGCTCATGTTGGTCCCTTTGCCTGATGATGATATTTGTCTTTTGTTCTTGAAGAAGACCATGACATCAGGGACGTGATGCCATGGTAAGCACAGGAATTGGATTTGAGTAGTGTAGTATGAATATGCAGGAAAGAACATGGCAGAATCCAGTCACTGACTCTCCTTTACCATGTTTTGACCCAGGTCATTGACCTTTATTTCTAAATAGATCATTTTATATAAAATGAGAATAATGAGAATTGTCTTAGATCTGTAAATTATATAATGTATATGCAATTTTTGTAAGGTTCAAAATGCTTCAAAATTTTTAATATTTAATATTAGAATAACTTGTAGAATTCTAATCCATCCCTTTAAAGAAAACCTCCTTTAGAAAGGCTACACATATTCTCTCCCATCTACTATGGGTAGAAACTTCCCCATCAGAGCTCAGCACTTTTGTGTGTATGCATTTAGTAAGACATGGTTGTTAATTTTCATCATTACCTGTAGCCTCAGTTTCATTATCTGCAAACTCGGTATGAGGATAGGCACAGCACCTATTTTACAGAATTACTGGGAAAATCCACTAGAATGATAGTAGTAAAATACTTGGTTTATGGTTCTGTAACATATCTTGTGGCTTTCATTGTTGTTATCATGAGCCCTGTGAACATCAGAACAATAGATGGTGCAGGCTATGATCACCCACTTATAATCAGGATTCTACAAATGAGGCAATGTGATTAAGGATATTGCTGAGGTCCCAAAACTTTGTTCTTAGGAAGAAGGGGGAAACAGGAGAGGATACTTGCCTCATTTTTCATTTTTTGTACTTTTTGCCAATTAATGTTGATGAAAATAGTGATCATTATTAATATTAAAAATATAAATAGCTGGACTTGTTATAGTCCTTGTTCTTGATTTTCAAAATGTTTTTATTTTCATCACTTCATTCAATATTTTCAATAGTCTAATAAAATCCCCATGATATCTCACTTTGTGGGATAATTCTCAAAGTTATTTCAATTTTATTGTTAAAAAAACCTGAAGCTCAGAGATGCAAAATAATTTGGCTAAGCTTTCAGAATAAGAAAATAAGATCTTAACACAAGCTAAGATCTAAAACCAGAACAGTCTAGCAGAGTTTGTCCAATACTCCAGAGGCCAGAGAGTTCTACTCAATTCATTGCAAGAATACTAGACTATATTCTGAAAACTAGACATCCAGATTGGAAGTCTTGAACTTCTGGTGGTAAGAACCATATGCCATTTGATGGCATCCTATTCCACTCTGAGATTTATGTTGCTGTTAACAATTTCTTCTTTATAATAAGCTAAAAAGGAGTTACCTAAGTGTAGTTCTTGGCCTCAATCAAGTGAAAGAAGTCTGTACTGTCATTATGTTTTTTTGAAAAAAAATAGTTTTTATAAAAAATTATTTTATAAAACAGCCTGAAAACTGTAGAAAACTGATACATTTGCTAATTATTTTCTTCCTAATTGCACTTATTTGACTTCCTTGCATTTCTGTTGCTTAGGAAGTTTTTTGTAAAATGTCTCACTTAAAACTTTTTTTTAGTATCTTTATTTGTTGAAATCTTCATCTTTTAAAACTTAGGATTAGCTATCTTTTTGTAGCCTGTGCTATTTAGGGGAGTATCTCAAGTTCCTTTGCATTTCATATTATCCTAATCTAGTATTTTTTCTGGTTTTTTATTATCTTGTTTAATCTTGGTAATTCATAAAACTTTTTTTTTATCTGAATGTCTTCCTCTTAGATACTGCACAATTAATTGATTAGCAATGAAATTCCCCAAATTAATTTATTTCTTGAAGACTCAATATTTTTCTTGGAGATTTTCAATAATGAAGTAATCTATGGATTGACTTGTTTTTATTTAAAACTTTTGCATATTTTCTCTTTATTTCCCAAAGTATAGTATTAAATTGTAACTTCTTATTTGATTTTTTAGGAAGGCTTATGATCCTTGTGAACTCTGAGAATGTCTTCAGTCCAATTTCTAATCTTATTGTTCCACCAAAATTTTTCTCTTCAAAGTTTTTAAATGATCTCTTAGTTGTCAAATGCAGTGATCTTTGCTCTATCCTCCTCACCCCTTAGCTACCCCCCCCCACTACTTGACTTCTTTGCAGCCTTTGTTGCTGCTGTTGATACTCCCTTCATCTAGGCTTTTGTGAGACTGTTCTTTTCTGATTCTCCTTCTAGCTACTAACTATTCCTAGATACTCTTCTCTTTCTCCTTTATGCTATTTCACTAGATGTCTCATCAACTACTATGGATTCAAAGATCATTTCTATTCTGATAATCCTGATATCTTCTTATGCAGCCCTGACCTGTATGATGACCTCTAATCCTCATCAACTGCTCATTGGACATCTCAAACTGGATGTCTCATCTTAAATTTAACAAGTCCAAAAGGAGATTCATTTTTTTTCCCTCTCAACTTTCCCTTCTTCCTGACTTTCCTATTATTGTCTATTGGGCATCATCAGTTTCCCAGACATCCAAGTTCAAAACCCCAGTGATTATCCTATGGAAGAGAAGACTGAAGAGGAACCTGATGGACTGTCATGGATTACAATGTTAAAAAGTGATAAAACTTGATTTGTTGATCCCAGAAGGTAGAAATAGGAACAAAGAAAAAAATTGCAGCAGCAGATACAGTTTTCATGTAATGAAAATATTCCTTATTGGTGTTATCCAGTCAATCAGTCCATAAGCATTTGTTAAGCCCCGACTATCTAGTAGTGCAGTGGCACTATCTAGTGGTACACTGTATAGAAACTGAGAACTCAGGGGAACCTGAGTTCAATTCCAGACTCAGACATTTAGTATCTGAGGGACTCTGGATAAGTAATGTAATCCTATTTGCCTCAGTTTTCTCATCTGTAATATGATTCAGAGAAAGGGATGGCAGTCCAGAATCTTTGTTAAGAAAATGCCAGGTGGTGCAGTGGATGGAGCACTGGCCCTGGAGTCAATAGTACCTGAATTCAAATCCGACCTCAGACACTTAATAATTACCTAGTTGTGTGGCCTTGGGCAAGCCACTTGATTCAATTGCCTTGCAAAAACTAAAACAAAAAATGCCAGATGAAATTACAAATAGTCAGACATAACAGAAAGAACTAAACACTGTACCATTATGTACCAGTCACTATGATTAATTTTGGAGATACAACCCCCCCCAAAAAAAAGACTGCCTTCAAGAAATTTATAATCCAGTGAAGGAAGGCATGATTACAAAGGAAACTGAAAAGGAAAACCGAGTGATGTACCTATCTTGGGGGCATTATGGAGCTGTCTAAAGGAATTCAAATGAGCGTGGAGTTTTTCCCCTTCAATTGCAGAGGGAGATGAACCAAGGATCCTGATGAAGTATAAGGATATTTGCTGTTGCAATCTGGGATAGAATGGGATACTTTCACAGATAGCAATTTTTTTTCTTTACCTTTTCAAAGAAAGGCCAACCATTTTTATGGTGTTTTAAAAGTGAACTACATTGATTTCATTCTGTTTCCAAGACCTTGAGAAGTCATCCTTGTTCAGTTGCATTGAACCAGGATCTTCTGAGGTGCTTTCCAATTCAGAGCTATGGGATGATGGTCCGTGAAACTGGTCTAAATGTTTATATTGGTTCTTGTCCTTTGTTGTTGAAGAAGACCAAAACAATATCACTATGTTCGAGAAAAATTAGTGTCTCTGACCATGACTGATCAGATCAATATAATTCATAGTGCATGTGAATACCTGGGGTGGTCACCTAATCCTATACATTTCCTTTGAGCTGCTTCAATTCTTCCTTGCTCATAGAGCATAGCACCCTCTTTGAGGGCACACCATGCCTGGTAGTCCTGTGCCAATATCTTCCGTGAGGAACAATCAATTCCAAAGTTCTCACAAGAGACCTTCAGACCCATATTGTTTCTTCGAATCCTCTGACCACTCTCCCTTCTCCTCTCCCTGTGGTGTTTGTTTGGTGTGAGTTCTCCATAAAATTGTCTTTTTGGCAAGCTTATATTTGACATTTGAACAACATGCCCAGCCCATTGTAGTTGCACTCTCTGTAGTAATATTGTCGTGCTAGGCAGTTTAGATCAAAAAAGAACCTCAGTGTCTGGTATCTTCTCCTGCCAGGTGATCTTTAGAATCTTCCACAGATTTAATTTAAAATGGAAATGATTCAATTTCCTGACATGGTGCTTGTAGACTGTCCAGGTTTCACAGGCATGCAACAATGAGGTTAGCACAATAACTCTGTAGACCTTCAGTTTGGAAGTCAGTCTAATACCTCTTCTCTCCCCCACTTTACTTCAGAACTTCTCAACTACTGAACTATTTGTACCAATATATGGGTCTGCCAAGGTAAGTGATCTTCAAAGTATTCAGAACTTCTCCATTTTCTGTAATTGATGGTTTCCCATATGGATGGTTTGGTGTTGACTGATGGAGCACCTGTGCTTTCTTGGTGTTAATTATTAGGCCCAAATTAGTACAAGCAGCAGAGAATCGATCCGTATGTTGATGCATTTAAATTTTAGAGATTGCATTGAGGGTACAATCATTCACAAACACAAGACCATGCATCAACATTCCCTCCTTTGGTCTTGGCCTTTTCAAGTTGAAGAATTTGCCATTAGCTGACCTTGAGGTAATGTTAATTCTCAGTGAAAGTGTTTGATAACATGTCTGAACACATCATGCTAAATGTATGGGAGCAAGCACACAGCCTTGTTTCACTCTGTTGGTGACTGGGAAAATCTCAAGAGCATCATCCACTATCCAGGACATACATGCCATCATGAAATGCTGATGAACTTTTATGGACAGTCAAATTTTGTCATAATTTCCCACCAACCCTAATGACTGATGGCAAAAAACCTTAGTTATATCTACAAATATTGTATACAGGCCTCGGTTCTGTTCCTGACATTTTCCCTTGAGTTTTCAGGCAGTAAACACCACATTGACTGTTTCTTGACCCTTTCTGAAGCCACACTGGCTCTCAAGAATGTGATCAATTTCTGGTTGAAGGATCAGCCTATTGAGAAGGACTCGGGCAAGTATCTTACCAGCAATGACTAAAAGAGAAATGCCCTGTGATTTTCACAGGACAACCTATTCCCTTTATAGAGATGGATGATCGAGGCATCCTTGAATTCCTAGGGGATTCATGCCACATAACCTGGAAGATTTCAATCCACTTTTTTTAGGTTTTTTTTGCAAGGCAAATGGGGTTAAGTGGCTTACCCAAGGCCACACAGCTAGGTAATTATTAAGTGTCTGAGACCAGATTTGAACCCAGGTACTCCTGACTACAAGGACGGTGCTTTGTCCACTAAGCCACCTAGCCACCCCCTCAATCCACTTTTGGATGAGCAATGGATCACCTTCTTGGAGATCTCAACTGGAATATAATCAGCACCGGGTACTCTGACACTTCAAAGAAGCCTAATGGCTTCTCACTAAAGCTCCCTCCTACCAAAAGCTAGTTATACAAAAAAAGATAAATCAAATTTATGTAAGCAAAATGTACAGAGAAATTGAGGGAGTTATATACATTAGATAATAGAATACATGAGAGAAAATTAATGCTTCATCTTGGAAGCAAGATAAAATTTCAGGTCACCCAATAAGAGATTTCTCTGGGAAATTCAAGTCTTAGAATTTTGGAGGAATACCGGCACTGAAATCTAAGGAACATTGTTGTGTGTGTGTGTGTGTGTGTGTGTGTGTGTGTCTTCCCAAATGTATTTATTTCTGGGGACTTTCATCCTCTTTGTAGAAATTCCTGCATTTCATCACACTTGCCTCTCTCTAACTCTTCTTTTTTTTCTTTTTTCTTTCTCAGTCTCTTTATGTCTTTCCAGCATCTGAGAATCAGGGGTCTGTCAGCCAATCTAGAGTTGTGTTTCTCTCTGTGGATGCAGTGCTAAATGTTTCTGTGCTGTCTTTCAGGGACAGGGTCTCAGCTGCCTTTTATAATTTTGAACAGAAATCACATATCCCAGAAGGTCAGCGTTGAAAATCATATTAGATACCTTCCAGTTCATGCCCCATTTTACAAGTGAAGAAGCTAGCATGTGAAATAAGTTGCCTGTGATCATATGGACAATCTCTTTCAGACCTGAAATTAAAACCTAATTTTCCTTTTCTCATGTCCCATGCATTTCTCAGAATAAATTGACTTCCACTCACTTCTTCACTTCCTTCCATGCTTCATCTGCCCATAGGTTTGGCCAAGGTGACAAATATGATTCCTTTTATCTTTTTTCCATAATTGGAAGAGATTAATTAAAGCTCCATCACAAAAGATATTCAGGTTTTGATTGACTAAGTATTGGTGTAATAGTTTTTCTTTCCTCGGGATTTTGTTATTTGGTGTCAGGGAGGTAAGAGGAGAAGACACAGTCCCTACTTTCTGAAGGAGATAACGGCACATGAACAAATGTATCTGTTGAACAGACGAAGAGATTGCTTTAGGCTTGAATGGTTGGGGTTGGCTTCATGAGCAAGATGAGATTAAATGTTGACCTTGAAGTATGGCTAGGACAGCACCAGTGCCCATTTCTCTTGGACAAGATCTGGAAGCATATACAGTGATCTGATTTCAATTATGGAATTGAAAATTATCTAGAGAAACTCTATTTTATTCTCACTTTGAAGTGAAGCCTTCTTGAAATGAATCTTGCCATTGAGAACAGGTGTATGACTCTGTCAATAGAGTGTGGGACTTTGGGAAAGAAGACCTGTGTTTGAATCCTGTGTCAGACATTTACCTGGACAACCTACAACCACTGCCTTCCTCTGATGCTGGCCCCACTCTAGTGCAGGCTCTCCTTTCCCTCTCATCTAGAGCACTTCAGTAGCCTACAGGTGGAGTTCCCCATCACATCTCTCCCACTCCAGTCCATCCTCCAACTAACATGGTCTTCCTAAAGCATTGTCTAATGTATATAATTTCCCCACTCTCCCCATCTAGTATCACCTATCACCTTCAGGATCAAATATGAAAGTATTTTGCATTTGAAACCTTTTACAACTTATACTCCCCACTAAGTCTCTTGTTTCTTTACTCATTACCTCCCTTCTGTCCCAAACACAGCCTGGATTCAGTCTTTTTCCTTTCCTTTTCCTTGAACGACTAGGTCCATTTTTTGACTGGGATATTTTCTGTTCTCTGCCCCTCATTCCTAGAGTGTTCTTTTCTACTGCCTGGCTAAAATCTCATCTTCTGCAAGAAGCCTTTCTTGATGACTCTTAACCTAATGTTTTCCTTTGTTATTTTCTCCAATTTATCTTATATCTAGTTTGTTCAGAATTATTTCATATTTTCTCCCCTATTGAACTGTGAGCTCCCTGAGGGCAAGAATCATCTTTTGATTATTTTTTTTGATAACTTGGTGCTAAACATAGTGTCTGACATATAATGGATACTTATTAAATGTTTAGGAACACTTCTAAGCCTCAGTTTCTTCATCTGTAAAATGGGGATGATAATATCATGTACCTCACCATGTTGTTTTGAGGAACAAATGAGCTGACATACATGGAGTAGTATAAAGCTCTCTTAAAAGCAAACTAATAGTATTCAACAGAATCTGCTTTCACTATCTTTTCCTTGTGTTTCAAAATGGACCTGGAAGAGATCAATATCTTCAGAAGCAAAGAAAGTTCTACTGTTCTCATCACCATTCAGACCACATTTGGAGAATTATGCTCAGTTCTGAATGTCAAATTCTAAGAAGCATAGAGACAGATTATTATATGGGGAGGACAGCCAAAATGGTCTGGTGTAGGATCCTCCATCATTGACATGCTTCTGTGTCTCTTCTGGTGTCCTAATCCAAGGCAAGGAGGTCCGAGATGATGCACATCACATCTGGTTCTTTCTTCTTCCTGGACACCTGAATGTTTTGACTGTGTTTGGATTCTCTGGAATAATCTGGGATCAAGCTTTCAGATCCAGGAGTCTGACAGCCAATGGGACATCTCTGAGACTATGACTCTCTTAGACTCTGACTCATTTGCTTTGTCATCAGTTTGAGAATTCAGAAGGATAATCCTGATAGTCCTAGTCATTTATGAAAACCATTGTCTGTGTTGAGGTTCAGTATTTATTTCTCCTTCAACCATTACAATATAAACAGAGCATCAGATTTTTGGTTGTATTGGTATGAGGATCTCCCAAATGAAACACCTCCTTTCTTTTTTTTAAAAGAAAATTATTTATTTGTTTTTCCAATTATATACAAAGTTAATTTTCAGCATTCATTTATATAAAGTTTTCTCCCTCCTATCTTTCCCTCCCTTACCCTAGGATAGCAAGTAATCTGATATAGGTTATCCATGTATAATTGTCTTACACATAATTTTATATTAGCCACATTGTGAAAGAAGAATCAGAGCAAAAAGGGAAAAGCCATAAGAAGGAAAAAAAAATTAAAAAGAGTGAAAATAGCATACTTTAATCTGCATTTAGACTCCATGCATGTGTATGGCATTTTCCATTGCAGGTCTTTTATTACTGTCTTTTATTGCTGTTTTGCTGAGAAGAGCTAAGTCTATGATAGTTGAGCATCACAAAGTGTTGTTCTTAAAATGGACAGTGTTCTCCTAGTTCTCCTCATTTAACTCAATATCAATTCATAGAAGTCTTTCCTTTTATCAGTGCCCTTTGGTAACTTATCAGAAATTTAGCATATTGAAGTATTTTCTAGAACAATGGTAAGATAAGAGATTTACCCAGAGAAACAGTTAGTGTATATGATAGGGGCAACTGGAGCCCAGGTCTTGGTGATTTCAAGGTCAGACTTCTCTCAACTAATGTAAGGTTCTTCTTATGAAAAGTTTATTTTTTGTTTGTTTTTAACAGTAATCAACCCTTGTCCTTCACCTTTCAGAAAGGAGATCTAAGGATCTCTTTTTAGGGGACATTCTTCTCTCCCAATAATTTCCTCAAGGCCTCCTTCACATCTTTGTTGCGAAGGCTGTAGATAAGAGGATTGAGCATAGGTGTCATAACAGTATATAAGAGAGAGAGACAATCTTATCCTGCTCTTTGCTAGTCTTGTCCTGGGGCATCATGTACATGGCAATGGCTGTTCCATAGAAGATGATGACCACAGTGAGGTGGAAACTACAGGTGGAGAAGGCCTTCTTTCTGCCTTCGGTTGAACGAATCTTCAGCACAGCCCCAAGGATATGCCCATAGGAGGCAAGGATGAAGGCAAAGGGTGCCAGCAGAGTCAGGGTACTGGTGGCCATCATTAGTAATTCACTCAACTGTATATCACTGCAAGCAAGCTTCATGAGGGCTAAGACCTCACAGAAGAAGTGGTTGATGATGTTGCTACATATTTCCAGTGGTGTGAGCAGGGTTGGGATGACTGAGAGGAGAAAGGCTAAGACCCAGGATACTCCTGCCAGCTGGATACAGAACTGGTTGTTCATCCTTAGTGTATAGCGCAAAGGGTCACTAATTGCTATGCAACGGTCATAGGCCATGACCGCTAACAAGAGGCATTCTACAACACCCAAGTAGAGAAGGATACACATCTGGGCCATGCACTGGCCAACTGAGATGGCAGGCATTCTGACTAGACAATTGATGATCATCTGAGGGATGCTAGATTAGGTGAAACAGATATCTAGAAATGATAGGTTGCTTAGGAAGAAATACATGGGAGTGTGGAGTCTGGAATCATACTGGACCAAGAAGAAAATGAGGCTGTTCCCAAGAAAAATGATAAGATAGGACACCAGGAGCAGACAGAAGAAGATGACTTGGACTCTGGGGTACCCTGAAAACTCAACAAGAATGAAATAGGTCACATCTGTGTTATTTCTTTCATCCATCTCCTTCCTTCTTTGTATTTATCGCCTATAGTGCAGTGGAGAGAAAACACATTGAGTTACAAAACTGGTCTTGTTAGAGATTTTGTATTTTGTTAAATGTAAGTTTGCAAAAGCTATTATAGCTATTTAATGCAAAATTTCTGAATTAATGGGTTGTTTCTTCCCTTTGGACAGGGATGACCTAAAACTGCTACAACTGGTATAGTTAAACTTCTGTTGGCCCACTTTATGTTGATGACAGTCTCTGGCCTTAATAAGCTAGTCTTCAGCTAATAGATTCCTATAACATGGTTGGGCTTGTATTTGGAACTGTTCTCTATTGGGAGAACCTACAAAACCTTGTATTGTAAGGACAACATATTCAGAAAGATTTCATTGTAACTCATACTTCATGAGTTCTTTATGTAGGAATAAGGGAATCAGCACTGTAAAACAGGGGCCACTGGTTATAGTGTAAGATTATTCAGCTTCAAAACCTATCTCTGATGCTTCAATCAATCAATCAATCAATCAATCAGGATTAAATAAGTGACTAAGTAAATTTATGCAATGTATGCTAGGTGTTAGAGATTAATAAATAAAAATGATTTCATGCCTGCCCTCAAGGTGTTATACTCTCTAGGGAGACAGAAAATCTAATTATATCTGTGAGTCTTTGGGCAAGTTACTTATGTCTCAGTTTCTTTATATGAAAAAATGAGAGAGTTATCCTAGATGGTCCCAGAAATCCCTTTTGATTCTTAATCTGCAATCTTACAGTACGACGGTAATAAGAAATTATAACAACTAGAATAGTCACATTTTTACATGACTCCTAACAAAAACAATGGCTATAGTGATAGCCTGGATATAGTGATAACTTGAGGTCTGGATGGGAGATTGGGAGGACTCGATTTGTTCCAATTTCCATTCTTTCCACAGTTTACTATGTGGTTTTAAACAATGTGTCTCCTGTTTCAGGATTCAAATTGAACTAGATGTTTTTTTTAGCTCTGCTACTCTCTGATAAGGGTTCATGAAGAATCAGACACCATTGAAATAACTAAATAACAGCAATCTAGCCTCTTTCATGTATTCCCCCCTTTCTTCTCTGACATAGCCCCTACCTTGGCCCAGACCCTCAACGTCTCACACTTAAACTGTTGCAATAGCCTTTTGTTTAGTCTTCTAGCCTTCAGTTTCTGCCCATTCTAGCTCATTTTTTACTTAGCTAACATTTTGATATTCCTAGAAGTTATCTTTGGAGTTTAATTCAAAATCCTCTCTTTGCCTTTCAGAGCCCTTTATAATGGGAGGCCCATTCTTTCTTTCTAGTCTTTTTTTTAAGGTTTTTGCAAGGCAAATGAGGTTAAGTGGCTTGCCCAAGGCCACACAGCTAGGTAGTTATTAAGTGTCTGAGATCGGATTTGAACCCAGGTGCTTCTGACTCCAGGGCTGGTGTTTCATCCACTGCGCCACCTAGCTGTCCCTCTTTCTAGTCTTAAATGTAATCCCTTCCATGTACTCTACAAGTCATTGACTTTGACTACTTTACTGTTATTTCCACATGATGCTCCATCTTGTAATTCTGCCTTTCAATTGGTTGTGCCCCATTCCTGAAAGGGTCTCCCTTCTTATCCCCATTTTCTGGGACTTCCTTCAAGTCTCAGCTAACATCTCAACTTCTGTAAAATGTTTCCTGGGTGTTCCTTAATCTCAGAACCTTCCCTCTGAGACTATTCTCAGTCTATCCTGTTATATTGTCTTTGACATTATTGTTTCCCTGCTGGCTCTACCATTAGGATATAAGCATCATGGAAGCTAATTTTTTTTCCCTTTCTGTTTTCTTTTTTTTCCCATTGCTTAATTCAGAGGAGATACTGAACCAGTGCAGGCTGTCCAACAAACTGATTTGCACCTATCATCTATTTAATGTCCACAATAAACTTTCAGGGAAACAGTGAAATCATTATCATGATGAAACAGAAGTAGACATCTTGCTAATCTTGTCACATGAAACGGGGAAGGCAGTAGTTCAGTCCTTTTTGGGGTATTCTGGATCCCTTTGGTAGACATAACCTCTGTTAATTATTTTCAACTTATCCTATATGTAACTTGTTAAACTTTATTTGAATGTTATTTTCTTTATTATTAGATTGTAAGCGCTTTGAGGCCAGGGACAGTTGTTTGCCCATTTATTTTTATCCCTAGCACTTACAGATTAATAAATGTTCATTGTTCAGTTAGTTGATTGGCTGACAGTGTGTAAACAGTGAACTGGACCTGTAGTCAGGAAGACCTCTTCAAATCTGGTCTCAGGTCAGATGAGTTGCGTGACCCTGGGTATGTCACCGAACCTTTTTTTCACCTCGGTTTCCTAAACTACAGAATGTTTATACTTATTATTTATACTTACACATATACCTCTTAGGATTCACATGATGATCAAATGCAGTAATATTGCCTAGGAAATAGCAGACACTGCAAAAATATTTATTCCCTTCCTTTTGCCTTCTCAGAATCACGATTTTAATTGTATAAAATAAGATACATAAGATTATAGAAGAAGGCAAACACCACTATAATATATTTTAAAATAACTTTGCAGACTCTAGGTGAAGAGCTGCTGATGTAGCTATTAATCCAGTTTCACACTTTCCCCTTCTTGCTCACGAATGTAAGTCAAAATGTTTCTCTTTGACTTGACTATCTAGGGCAACTAGGTAGCACAGTGGATAGAGCTCTGGCCTTTATGTCAAAAAGATGGAAGCTCGAATCCGACCTTAGACACTTGCCAAGCTATGTGACCTTGGACAAGTCACTGAATACTGATTGCCTTGCATCCAGGGCCATTTCCAGTCATCCTGATTCATATCTGGCCACTGGACCCAGATGGGTCTGGAGGAGAAAGTGAGGCTGGCGACTTAGCACAGTGCCTCCTTCACTCAAATCCAATTCATGTGCTTGTTGTGGTCTTCTTCAAAATGAAGAACAGACATTAGGGATTAAGAAACTCAACTTTCACTTGGCAATAGAACTCTGAGCTACAGTTAAGCTCATACCTAGTGAAATGAAATGTATAACAAATGAAATTCTAAGAAGCTTGGGTCAGAGACCCAGTTCCATTGCTTTTCTTGTGCCCTCTGATCCTTAGTTTTCTTATCTGTGAAATGATAACAATACTACTTTCATTGCTGTCACATTGATCTGTGGTGAAACTCAATTAAGATCTAGAGAATGAAATACTATAGAAACATGAATGTTAATTTGAAAGGTGGGTGGGGTGGGGGAGCAGAGTTGTGCATGGCCCTTAATATTCAGAGTTTAAGTGAAGGGGTCATGAGAGTTATTTGGATAGCAGAGAAATTGTTCTCTAGGAACTCCAAGACCTGCTCCTGTACCTCATGGGCACTGATATTTGCTGTAGATTACATAGATTCATCTAAGTGGGCTTTCTGTATGGTTTGAAAAATCTTGATGTCATATAGCCAGCACCACTGAGATAATATTGCTAATAATATTGTTAACGGTGTTTGAGATTCAGAATATTTCCTCAAGGTTTCAGTAAGGAAGAATGGAACAATTATGGTCTGTAAGTCATGATACTTTTCTCAGATCTCCTACATTCTATTATGTCAACTAAGGTATTCAGACATTCTTGACCTTGACTTCCTTATGTGGAATATGAGTAGATTGGACTGGATATCCACTCCATTCCTTCTAATAGGGTCAAGGGTCTTAAAATCGTAAACCCTATGATATCAAATGAGACTGGAACTTAGGTTTTTAAACTCCAAAGCCAGGAGGGGAATGACATCGTTGTAGAAAGATCATTGAATTTGGCATTAGTCTGATGTCCAAGTGATGCTTTTTAATGGATACCTGGTATCAGGTGCTAACTTTATTTCTTAGTCAACTTGTAAAGGACTTTCCTTGGTCAGCCTCAAAGATCCTGTTCAGTGCTAGCTTTCTATTAAATAGAAAGAGCCATGAATCCAGGGACCAGAAGACCTCATCTTCTGTAGGTGACTTCAAGGAAATGCGGGCTTTGGGGTCTAGGAAATTACTTGCAAAAAGCCACAGACATGAAACAGCTGTGCAATGGACATTGTTACTTACTGGCTTACAGTTTGGACCTGATCTTCATTCATCTTAGATGAATTTCCCTGTCTAGAAGCCACTAAAGTGAGGCTCCATCATTCAGACTGTAGATACTTTGGGATATGGAGATGATTTTTGGATACGCAGATGAAAGATAGAGATGTGAAAGGGTAATTATAGATGATAGATAGATGATTAGCTAGCTGAATAGATAGATGAATAATAAGAATCTTTTTAAGATCTTTCCAGATGCCAAAAGAGCTGCGCCAAGCACTGGACCAAAAATACAAGCAAAAATAAAGACAACAGTTTCTCAAAAATCTTCCACGGTAAATGATGAGGATAACAAATAAAAAGAAACTGAAAATTGGAGAAGGGAAAAAATGTTGCTCCTATGTGGATAAAGCAGAAAAGTAGGTGAGAGAATCAGGAAGTGAACATGGCTACAAGTGAGCATGACTACTGTGGCAGAGGAAGATAAGTGGTCCAGGGAGACTCTTAAAAGCTAATTAATTCATTTTAAAATATAAATATCAAGCACTTTGGCTTGTGTCCAAAGTATAAGGAGAGAGATGGTCAAGTATAATTAGCCTATCCAATATTTTTTGAATCGAATTCATTATAAACTGAATCTCTCATCTGCCAAACTCCCTTGTTAGGAAGTATTTGCAGAGGAGAGGAGAGGAGAGATTTTAGGATGGATAGGGATTTCATAGGTGAAGGCATCCTAGGCAGATCACTGCTCAAGGCTCTTAGTCTCTTTCCCAACAGATGATATCACCTGATCACACAGTGAAGGAAGATATGGCTAGGTCTAGAAAAAAAACTTTTACAATCATCTTGTCCATCATCTTCATTTTAAAGAAGAGGAAACTGAGGACCAAGTGAGTGAAACACCTAAGATTCAAATCCAGGTCCACTGGATTTATTTAACTCTTTTATGAAAAACTAGTGGAAAAAGAGTTAGAGACCAAATTCCAACCTTCCATTGACTCTAGAATGGTAATTCTTACATTTTGGTCATTTAATCATACTGCTTCTTTTAGAAAATCTTTGATATTCTTGAGATCATTTCCTTGTAAGGGAATGCCTTTAAACTTTGAGAAACAAACTTTGGGAGTTTGTTTCTATATTGAGCCAGGATTTACTTCCTTATAACTGAGGGACTCAAATGATTTCATGCGGGGGTCCAGCCTCCGCGGGGTCCTTGGAACCTGACAGGAGGGATAGAGTCGGTGAAATGAGTTGAGTCAATAAGGGGGTAAAGACAGGAGCAGGTTGACTGACTGTCAGCTGCTTGGATTTATTTTTATAGTCTCAGAATCATGTATGTTTCAAGCAAGCTAAGATCATTTCCTTCGTTACCAAAGTGTACAATTGTCATCATCAATCATATAGTTCATATGGTTACAAGTTTTAATCATGTGATTACAAGTTTAATTAATAATAATATATTTAATTGATTTCTTATCCCTACTCAGACTATGATAATATCAACCTGTTACCATGTTTATTACTACATTGTATAATTGTTAATTCATTTAAAGTTATTAATTAAGCAATTCTTTTAATGGAAATTTTTTTTATATTTTTTTTTGCATAAGTAATGTTTTTTGATACACTTCCTTAACAATCTATAGTGAGGGTCTTTATGCTTGTCCACCCATCTGTTAACTATTACAATAACCAATTTTTCTTTCAGGTCTTGTTGGTAGAAACACAGTTTCTGTGACTTTTTTATTCTTTCCCATGAAACTAAGGCTGCTAGAGTTCACATATCAGTCACCTGTACTATTTTCTCACCATCTTTTTGATATTTTCCTGTGTATGGTAAGGGGGGGCAAAACTATTAATTTCCCTGGAATTCTATCTGACCCATCTTGTATCTGTTTTCCCTGTATATATTCTGACATCTCCCTGGGACTCCCAGTGTTGAGTTTTCCAGAGATTTCATAATGTTGAAGGCTTTTGTATGCCTCAGGGAGAGGCAGTCCTGTTAAACTTGGACAGAGTTTACAATCTGTTTTATTCAAGGAATTTCTCTGAAATCCTTCCTTTATAGTCATTACATTATTAAGGTGAGTAAATATTGCAATCAATAATAAACCTATAAATATTAGTATGCATGAAATCCCTATATATACTGAAGAAGTAAATGTTCCATCAGGCAGTGTGATTGCCTTGAGTCTTCTTGCTGCGACTGTGTCAAACAGCTTTAGAGACCCTGGCTCCCAACAATTTCAACCCAAGAGAGTGAGACGGGAACTTATAATTAATATAACCTACTAATTTTGCAAATAAGGGAGCCAAGGTGAAACCATCAGGTTGCTTACCCCACAACTAAAAGTTTCCTTGGCAAAAACAGGAGTTCAGGTCTGATGTCTCCAAGCACTTTGTTCCTGCCATTACAATGACTCCTCACTCTCCCCTTTGTAGCCACCCAGAAAATGCCTCATTCCTCTTTTGTCTGACAGTTCTTCAGGTATTTGAAGACATTGTTCACATCTCTCTCAATCTTCTCTTATCCAAATTATAATCTCTTTCCTTCAATCCAAATTATCCCTGGTGGAGGACTCTCACATCATGTTTGCTATCCTTCTTTGGTTAGACTATAGTTTTTTCATGTCTCTCTTATCATGTGTGATAAGAATATTTTATGGGCTAACTACTAAGATGGTAATCCAATTCAATTAGGCAACTAATTCCTTGGGACAAAAGAGTATTCAAATCAATTTAGATAAAACTTTCCAACTGGTTCACTCAATGCAGGCTTTCTATCAAATCTGGATTTGACATAATCTCTTCAGATTGTTAATTAGATCTGGTAATTGTAAGTCTCTAAAAAAAAAGGAGACCGTTTTGGTCATAGGTTGATAACTACAATATGACTCTCTTTGACAATTTTATTTGGAATATTGAACTCAGAGTCAGCAAGACCTATTCTAATCTTGCTTCTGATTCATCCTAGTCAAATAATTAGGAAAATCATTAGCTTCTGGGAAACTCAGTTTTCTCTTCCCTCCCTCCCTCCCTCCCTCCCTTCCTTCCTTCCTTCCTTCCTTCCTTCCTTCCTTCCTTCCTTCCTTCCTTCCTTCCTTCCTTCCTTCCTTCCTTCCTGCCCATGTGCCTTTCTTTTTCTTGTTCTTCTGTGAAATCCTTCAGTGATGAAGCTATTGCCTCTTAAAGTAACCTTCTCTTCAGATTTGATTGCTTTGGAGAATGTTTGTAGGTCAATTCAATATATATTTCCTTGTAACTTGTAGAATGACATTATCACAGTCTAACAGAGCTGCATGATTTCTTTTTTTTTCTTTAATTTTTTTTTAAATTTAAGGCAATGGGATTAAGTGACTCAGTCAAGGTCACACAGCTGGGTAATTATTAAGTGTCTGAGGACAAATTTGAACTCAGGTCCTCCTGACTCCAGGGTTCATGCTCTATCCACTGTGCCACCTAGCTGCTCCTGCATAGTTTCTTAGAGAAACTATATTGTAGTACTCTTATTTTAGAATTGAAGATACTAAGATGATAAGCTATCAAGTGTCTTACACAGTAATTGTAGGGATCAGCTCCAGGACATGAGTCCAATTCTGAATTTCCCTAAAATAAATGCTCCTTTCACATAAATATCTGATCCTTCCTTTTGCACCCACCTAGAGTAACTCACCTTCCATGTGGTAGAACCTCAATTATTAGAAGCCTATGATCATATCCCTCTCAGTCTTCTTCCTGCTTACAATCTCCAGTCCTTTCAACAAATTTCAACCAATGCAAATATATTTTGTTATAGAGTTTTATCATCTTACTGATCACACTCCTCTCTATTTGCTTCTGAATTTCTGTGTTCTTTTTATCACTAGATAAAATGCATTATATTGTCAGAAATTATATGGTTGTCATGGAAGAAATAAATCTATTCAATTCAGCAGCTAATTCTGTTATGGGAATAAACTGACCAGCCAGTTCACTGGTCATAGAGTTCATCAACTCTGAATTTGCCACCACTTCTTCAAATAGTTTGGCAAATCTGGTACTTAAGAGTTTCCAGCTGAAAAGTGACTGTAATTAGGGATAGACATTGAACCCTATCCTGACTATGTGAGGGTAAATATGATTTAGTGGTTAAAGGGATAAACTTAGAATCAGGAAGATAAAGGATCTAATCTGGCCTTTGATTCTTGCTAATTTATATGGCCTTCGGAAAATTACTCAGCTTCTTTGTGCCTCAGTTGGTTTATAATGAGGATCTTAATAACTGTAATACCTATGCTTTAGGGTTGCTAGAGGAATTAATCAAATAATTTCAATAGCCAATGCATGAATCCCATGAAGGCCCTTTCCAGTCTAGATGGCCAGAGTTCATCCACTTCATTTCTTTTATAGTTTCTTTGAAAGGAGAGGATTGAATTTGGCATCCCCTAAGATCTACCCCATTGGTGACATTCTATTCCCTACATTTTAAGGGCCAATCATTTTTAGATATTTTAAGTATTAATTCTGCTGCTTCTGGTGTTTACTATCTGTTTGATCTTGAAAAGCAATTTAACCTTACTGTCTCTTAGTTCCTCACCTGAAAAATGAAAATTCCTCATTGAACTTCTTTTAAGCTCTCAGTCTTTCATTGTACTGGTTGATGCTTTAAGTGGGTTCCATTAGAATGCTGACCTGTTTTTCTCAAATTACAACATTATTATTCCAAGGTCTATGGTCTCATATTTCAAATACCAAGGTTCCAATATCTGATTTGAATATCTTATTCTTTTATGAATAGACATACATAGCTCTCTTTGTGTTTTATAACATACTGTATCTTATATATACAATCACAGCTCTCCATGCTACCTTTTTCGAGGTTCCCACTCCTTACTACAAATTAGATCCCATTGTGTAGGGAGATAGAGAAAGAGAGAGAGGAGGAAATATTAGAGGTTATCAGTTTTTCCTTTTCCTCAATTCATAGCTCTAGGCCCCAACCAAGCCACCTTGATAGGATGTCTCCTCAGAGGATGTCCATCTCATTCTTCTCAGTTGTATCAGAGATAACCACAGGATGATTACAGAAATCAATGGAACTCAGACTACTAAAGTAAAAATAAATCTTGTGAAGTTGGAAAACTGGACTAATTCCCATGGCTGGACAGATCTTTTTCTCTCTTTTTTTTCATATTCTTCAATGCCTGATACAATCATATGGGAGATTCTTTGTAATAGAATCTTATCTGAACCAAAGTGAAAGGGAAAGAATAATTGGGGAAGGAGTTAAAATTGTCTTTCCTTTCTCCTTCTTATTGTCTCTAGGGGCTGAAGAAGGGACCTCTGAGGGATCAAGTACTCATTAAAATCCAAAGTTCTCAGAATCCCTTGGGAATTGAAAATAAACTTCTTCACTTATTAATGCAGAAGTTTAGGAAGACCTAGTTTAGTGAATCCACTCAGAGAAGAAGTGATTCAGATTCTGAGAAAACACTCTGGAACAAATGAAAGGAAGAGAAATAGAGAAAGGACACAACAGCAGTTAACTACTTGAGAACTGAATTATAAAATATCAAGTTCCAGAAGTGGAAGGGCCTTAGAACATAGAATATCAGGGCTGTGAGGGACCTTCCACAATTGAATATTAGAATTTGGAATAGATTTTTATCACATAGCTGTGGGAAGGGTCTTACCTTGGTCCATTGACCCTTATTTTTCAGATAAGGTAGCAGATTCAGAAAATAAGAAACTGATCTAAAGTTAAAAACCATTGGAAAGAACTCAATTAATATGGTGGCATGCATACCAAAACTAAGTAAATTTTGGTTTGACCCAAATTAAACAATATTTATTCTTTGGAATTTTCAGTTATTGGACTTAAGTTTTCCTCTATTAAAAACTCCTTACCTTCACAATGGTTAATTCATCACATGGTCTCCTTGTCACTTTGCCAGAGAACAACCCCTAGGTAATAGGACCTGGACCAAACACCTGAAACATCTCTCTCATTGTTTTTTTTTTTCCTTTCTAGTTTCATAGCCAACAATTTAATCCACTTCCATTCTATTCTCTAGTGCATTAACTTCGATATTAGTCATGCTGCCACAAATCCCTCCCCAGCTCAATTCATCTAATATGATCCTCCAATCTAATCTTCCTTCTACCCATCAGACCTTGTAGGAAGATATGGTCTATACAGGGAATTTACAATCTTTTTCTTGTCATTCAGGGTCTTTGAAATGTACTCATATCTCTATAGATCTCTAAGGTTTGCAAAGCAATTTACCAATATTATCTCATTTGATCCTTAAGATAATACTAGTTGTCACTAACATTATTTTAATTTTATAGTTTAGGAAATTGAGATTGAGGCAAGTGAAGTGAATTTCTCAGGGTCATATAGCTAGTTTTTTTTCTCTACCTTCACAATCTACAAGTCTTTCAAGCAATTCAAATCATATGATACTTGGTTGAGGACCCCTTCATAATGCTTGCTCTACTCTTTTGGGCAAACATTTTTTCATGTCCCTTTTATCATATGTGATAATTATATAATTCCCAAAACAATATTTTGTGGACTTATTATTATGGATATTCTCAATGAAAAGATAGGTGAACTCAAAATTGCAAAAAACACAAAAGTTAAAATTTGTTTTTACATGTAAGTGGAAAAAAAATTTTTAAATTTAAGAATTTAAAAAATCAATATTTGGGTTGAGAGAATGGAAATATTAGTGTGGTCTGAAATATTTGGGGATGGTTTCATGGTTCTGGTGACATTACCATTTTATTTTTTGTTTGATTTTGTAAGGCAAAGGGATTAAGGTCACACAGCTAGTAAGTATCAAGTATCTGAGGCTAGATTTGAACTCTGATCCTCCCAATTCTAGGGTTGGTGCTTTATTCACTGGTCCACCTAGTTGTTCTTATGCTGTGATAATATGAACTACTAAAAATGGATAGGTCTGTGTGTGTGTGTGTGTGTGTGTGTGTGTATTCTCATTTCTTGGTTAACATGTATGAGAGTCATTGTAACTATCGAATACCAAGTTTATCTTTAAAGATAATCTATTTTTTTGGGAGAGATGATTACTTTTTTCTTTTAGTAAGAACTTTTATTTGAAATGGTTATTGCTCTGATTATGAACAATCAGAATAAATGGTACATGTCTCAATCATTTACTTCAAAAGGGATCTTGAAGAAATAATACTTCTTCCTTTTAGGAGAGAATCTTGTTCTCTGGTCAAATCACATCTAAAGTATTTTATTTAATGGAGTACACTATTAGAGAAATCCAAGTAAAAACAACTTTGAGGTACCCCCTCATGCCTATCAGACTGGTTAACATGACAGAAAAGGAACATGAGAAATGTTGGAGAGGATATGGAAAAAATGGGACACTAACACATTCTTGTTGAAGTTGAGAATTGATCAATCATTCTGGAGAGCAATTTGGAACCATGTCCAAAGGAGTATTAAACTGTGTATACCCTTTGACCCAGTCACACCACTATTACATCTGTGTCCCAAAGAAAGAAAAAAAGAAAAATAGCTACATGTTCAAAAATTATTTATAGCATTTCTTTTTATGGTGGTAAAGAATTGAAAATTGAAGAGAAACCCCATCAATTAAGGAACTGAACTTTTTTCACTTCTGAATTCTCAAAATTTTAGAAGCAACATGGACAAATAGCAGCATATCCCTAAAAGGTTAGCCAGAATAGTGAAGGAAATAGATACTATGCTATGTGAAGATTAGTTGAAGGCCCTTAATATTCACTCCATAAGAGGGATAACATAAGGGTGATCTCACCATCTGTTGAAGTCATTGATGCTCTATCTTAAGAAGGAAAAAAATTAGATTTTGTGACCAAAGGTTTAAAACCAGAACTTTGGGTGGAAGTTGAAGAAATCAGATTAATACTATTTCACAAGATCTTCCAAAACACCAATATTCTCCCAAATAGGAATAGGTTATCTTGAGAATAAATGTTTCCCCATTTCTGGAAATTTGAAAGCAGAGGCAAGGTGACTAGTCTGTCCATAATTTTAGTGTATTTGTTTATTTATGGGGAATGATTCATATAGATCAGGGGTGGGAAACATCCAGTCCATCTGTTGTATAAGACCTATGAAATCATAATTCTACTTTGCCATGTTGGAAGGATATCATTCATTCTTTGGGAAGCATCTCCAACTTGAATGTTGCTTCAATTTCTCTTTTTTATATCAATCTATAAGAAGGAGGTCATATCTAGACTTTTCTTTCTCCCAATCACCTTGGTGCTATGATAATGCTTGTAACCTCTGTAGTGACATGGAAGGTGTCAGTCTTAGAGATAAGATCTTTCAGATACAGATAATGCTTCATTTCTAAGACTGTCTCTATCCAAGGCTCTGACCCATTTACATTAGGGTGTGTTTGAAAGTTCCATGGCTAGAGTGTATTGAAGCATGCCTTTAATCTTAGGATTTGGGAAGTTCTGAGCTGCAGTGAACTAAGCATCTTGGGTGTCCATGGTAAGTCCAGTACTAATGTGGTGATCACTCAGAGAAAGGGTTGACTAGGCTGCCTAAGGGGGAGAGAACAAGCCCAAGTTGCAAACAGTATATGTGAAAGCTCCCATAATAGTCTATAAGGGAATTGGCTTCTGCATATCCAACTTTGATGATAAAGGAAGATTGTTGTGCTGACCACAGAGCTCTAGTGGCATGGGCAGGGCTAGAACCACAGTGAGAAGAAAAGCTATGACTCTGAAGACTCCTGCCAGCTGAGCACAGAGCTGGGGACCCATCCTCACTGAGTAGCATAAAGGGTCCCCATAGCCATGCAGTGGTCATAGGCCAACACAACCAGAAGAAGGCATTCCACAAACCCCAAATAGAGGCCGGCACTCATCTGGGCCAAATACTGGCCCAGGGAGATGATAGGCATTCTGATTAAACAGTTAATGATCATCTGTGGGACACTGGTTGAAGTGTAGCAGATGTCCAGGAAGGATAGGTTTCTGAGGAAGAAATACATGGGGGTGTGGAGATGGGAACCATAGTGGATCAAGAAGAGAATAAGAGTGTTCCCCAGCAAGTGACAAGATAAGACACCAGGAGCAGACAGAAGAAGATGACTTGAACTCTGGGGTATTCTGAAAGTCCAATCAGAATAAATTAGGTCACAGCCGTGTCATTTCTTCCATCCATCACCTTCCTTCTTTATTTTTTTATCACTAAGTGGAAAAACAAAACAAAATGTTTTATTGGATCACAAAGTATTCTTCCCTTACTTTTCATATTTTTCATACCATTTTACATATAGTGCTGTCTCTGGGCTTCCATGAAATTTTTTTTTTACATTTCTTTGGATTTTTTTTGAATTGCTGAGGACAGAAGAATTAATCACCTGGAGGGAATCATCTGGTGACAATCCATTTTGTACTTTATGACGCTAATCCTCTAATGATGGATAGCCATTCCGTTATTGAATCTCTAATTGGAAATAGTCTTTCTTGGTAGCTATTGTATTGCAAGTTTGACTATGATTCTGTGATTATGATCCTTTGATTTTCTCATGTGGAATACTGGATCAATACTGATTTAATAGGAAAACTCTTAAGGATACAGAGCTAGGAAGCCAGATACCTCAAAAGAAAGTGGGCTGTCTGTCAGTAGGGGTTTTCCATAAGGTGCTGAGTGCAACTTCCTTCCAATTGAGGATAGATTCCTTAAATAAAGCATTTGTGTTTAATGGCAACTATCTCTAGGGCTGTGAGCACATGGGGGGAGGGAAAAATCACATGATAATTTTGTTTCCTATTTGAAAGGAATAGCAAGTTGTTCATAGTAAATTTGCAGTTTCGTGTGCAATCATCTTTTTATATAATGTTATAGAAATACTTGTTTTACTACATAAATGAAAATTAAATAAAAAAGTATAAGTATAGAGAAGGTGTGGCCACACATCCTAACTCCTTCCATCCAGTTTGTTTTCTGAACCAGATTTATAATCCCTCATGTTAAAGAGAATTTTTTTTTTTGCATCATACATCCTGGGCAGGAGATATTTCAGAAGGAAATTTCATAGAAATTTTGTAGGTGAAATGCATAGAAATTTCATTGAAGAAGAGGACCGATGGGGTCCCGAGTAAGGCCAGAAGTATTGGCTTTTGGTCTTTGTCTCTTTCCCAGGAAATGACATTACAGGGTCACAGATTGCAGTACCAGAGAGTTAGAACCTGGAGGGAATCTTGGAGTTAATCTAATCCATGTTCTTTATTCAGAGTATTTCATTTACATGGAGAAACTGAGGCCCAGAGAAATTCCTTACATTCCAGGGTTACATAGATAAGTGTCAGATCCCTTGAATTATTTACTATATCATGATGTGCAGTTTTCAAAGGCAGCATATTTGACTTTAGAGTCAATAATCCTTTTAATTTCATATTGCTTTCAAAGGCAATCTCTTTGGTTAATACTGAACTATAGGTATTGTTAAAATGATTGTCTTTTAATTTATTTTTCAAAATATCTTCCACTTCTGTATTTTTGAGTTCTAAATTTATCATTACATTTATCTTTAAATTTATATAAATTTAATGTTAACTTATTAAGAATTGAATGTTTTGGTTAAATTATCATTTGTTCTGTTGTTTTACTCTATCTTTTAGTTCTTTATTGAGAATTCTTTCTGACCTAATTACTATTCTAATTATTTCTATTTTTCATTTCTTTTTTAAATTATTTAAAATTATTTAATTTATTTAAGGCAATAGGGTTAAATGACTTGCCTAAGGTCACAGAACTAGGCAATTATTAAGTGAGGCTGGATTTGAACTCAAGTCCTCCTGACTCCAGGACTAGTGCTCTATCCACTACCACTTAGCTGCCCCTCTTGTTTTTTTTTTTTAGGGGCTATTGGGTTTAAGTATCTTGCCCAGGATTGTACAACTAGTAAATGTCTAAGGATGCATTTGTTCTCAGATACTCCAAGGACTTCCAGGCCAATGCTCTATCCTCTGTGCCACCTAACTGCCTCTAATGTTTCTTTACAAGTGTGATCTTCTTAGCCATTCTGGAACTTTTTTATTATTTTCCTGTGATCTGAAGGGGAAGAATTCTCCTCTTCATTTTAAGTTTTTGGGTTTTGTTTGAGTTATAATTGTGAGACTACCTTTCAACTTGCTCATTTTTTTACTTCAATTTATAGGAATCTCATTGTTGACATTTTTGTTGGGGGCTAGGATTTAGATTTTATTAAGGAACAATTTTTCCAGGAACAAAGTTTTCTTCCTCTTTTTTCCCCCTCTTTAACTTTCTCAGTTTTCTGCCAGCATCAAATGTGAACAATTTATCTAAAATTAAACTCTGTTTTCTGATCTTTTTGGAATATTGGGTTAGTGGTAATTTTGTTAGAGCAAATGGTATATACATAGTTTAATGACTGTTTTGAACATAGCTCTAAATTAATTTTCAAAATGCTGAATCAATTCACAACTCCACCAATGGTGTATTAATATACCTATTTTCCTGAACTCACAATCTAGTATTCGCCATTTTTTCTTTTGTCATCTTTGCCTCTCTAATTGATGCAAGTTGGAAACTCAAAGTTACTTTAATTTATATTTCTGTTAGTGTTTTTAAATTTTTTTCATATAATTGTTGAGAATTTAGTGTTTTTTGCAATTTGCTTGTTCATATTTTAAATATTCAAAATTGTCTGTTTGATTTTCTGTGCTCTTATCTACTTTTTTTTTTTAGTTTTTACAAGACAATGGGGTTAAGTGGCTTGCCCAAGGCCACACAGCTAGGTAATTATTATGTGTCTGAGGTTGGATTTGAACTCAGGTCCTTCTGACTCCAGGGCCAGTGCTCTTATCCACTGCACAACCTAGCCATCCCACTCTTATCTAATTCTTAATTACTCCTTATATCTTCCTAATTCTTGGATCCACAATGTAATTTATTTATCATCCTCTAATTTGTTTTTTATCTTACTTTTTTTTTGGGGGGGGAGAAAAGTTCTATATCATGTTTATCCCTTTGGAGCTTATATTGGTATGTCGTGTAGAGATATTGGGTTATATCTAAATTCTACAAGGTTGTTGTCTAGTTTTCACAACAGTTTCTATCTAGATCTGAGTCCTGGACTTACTATTAATTCAGTGAGATGTTTGAGTTTATCACCATTGCGCTACTCTATTTGTTTGACTATATTGTGTGCCTAATTTAATTCAATGATCAACCTCTCTGATAGTATCAAATAATTTCGATGAATATTGATTTTAACATACTTTGATATCTGGTACTGCTTTCATTTTTTATTATTTCCCTTGAGAATGTTGACATTTTGTTCAGATAAATTTCATATTTATTTTTTTCTAGTTCTATAAAATAATCCTTTGGTAATTTGGTTTATATACTACAAAAATCAATTCAGGAAGTGCTGTCATTTTTATTATAAGATCTGTAAATATTTTTCCAATAATCTGAGCTTCTTTTTATTTCTACAAAATTGTTCCCTTTTTGGGGGTCTATAGTATTTTTCCTTGGACTTGAAATATTTTGTATTTTTACTATGTCCCTGATGGGAGTTGTATTGGTGTATCTCTAATGAACTGGTGACTGGTAGAATCTTTTTATTTTCATGCTCCTCTTTGGCTCTAGAAAGTAACATTGTATGTAATTGGAAAACAAATAAAATATTTATATAATTTAAAAGAAAAAAATGAGCTCACTTGATGCTACTATGAACAGGGAATATATATTATATGTATTTGCCATGGAGGAATTATACTTAAGCCTCCTTTAGTTCTGAATAGCCATTTAAAAATTAATTAAATCCAATAAATTAATTTAATTTAATTAAATCCAACACATTTTAAAGAAATTATCATGTACAAGATACTAGGGTACAAAGATAACAAAACAAAGCAAAACCAGTCCAAGGCTTTGGGAGGATTATCTTTTTCTGGGGGAGAGGGGTGTGCTATAATTTGTCCACAGAAATAAATGTGTGCCATATTCTTTAATAGAAAAAAAATTTAGTATTTTTTATTTGTTTTCTTGAAATCATATGCAAGATTGTTTTTTGATCTTGATTATCAGGGATTCAACAATCTTTTACTTTTTTCTCCCCTGTTTTCTGGGTTATTTTATAGTATCATATTTCTTAAATGTTTTCAATTTTTTCAATATTTTGATTTTGTTTTGTAGGCCACCTACTTTCAATCTGCAACAAAAGTCACTGAGACGGAGATCTGAGAATGATCAAGCAATAAGAGAGAATGGTTGCCCATATGCAATTGAATCCAAGACTTCCTCATTGTGAAGAACCCCAATGTTCAGGTCCTGGAGATTAGAGACACTGAGAAATCCCTGGGGAGTTCTCTATTGCCTGAGAGCTTCCTTCAGAAGCTTGGAAACTCCTATGATTGACTAACCTTCAGAAGTTCAGTAGCTCTCTTGATTAGCCAAAGGCAATGTCCATGAATCACAACTAGTTTGTTATCATTTCATTCACACACGATCTCTGCTATGGCTATCCACTTACTTGCTTTAGCAGCAGACCTTTCCAAAGATCATAAGACTGTTGACAACATCTATGGATTTTTGCAGGTCACAAGACATTGTCATCAAGGTTTTGGCCTTCCTTGGGTCATTTGGCCATTTCAACAGGGTTTGGTCCCCAACATTCTGGGACCCAAGAGCACTGTGAGAGAGACTCAGGATATTATGGTTTTCAAATAAAGATCATGTAAAAATGAATGAGGGGAGAAATGCTACATTCCTATCACAAGTCCTAACAGGCCAAATTAATGCAGTGTAAATCTATTTTATGAATCAAACAAAAGTAATAAAATCATCAATACATGGTAGGTTAATTAATCATAACTCATCTTTATAGTATTAACTGACATAACCAACTCAAACAATTCTATTTTCCTCAACTTAACTAATATGATCACTGACATACATTAAATCACAATGATATGAGAAAATACCTATTAAAGTCAGTAGGCGGGCAGCTAGGTGGTGTAGTGGATAAAGCACCAGCCCTGGAGTCAGGAGTACCTGGGTTCAAATTCGGTCTCAGACACTTCATATTTACCTAGCTGTGTGGCCTTGGGCAAGCCACTTAACCCCATTTGCCTTGCAAAAAAAAAAACCTAAAGTCAATAGGCATTATCAATATTGTCTTCAGTTTTAATATTTTTTAGTTGTGATGTTGAGTGTTTTCTCTGAAAAATTCTAATTTTAAAGCAATTAGTTCTTGTATAAGTTTTTCCTATCATCTTTTCTAAGGTATCAGTCCTCCTTTCTCCTCTTTTTTCTTGACTTATTCCAGTGTGTATTTCATATTTCATTTGTTCTGAGTACTTTTGTAATCCTTATGGCCAGGATATTTTTTGCTTTTTTTTTTTTTTTTTTTTTTTTTTTTACCATTTTTTCTTTTTGCAGCTTACTTGGATTTGTTGTAGGTCTAGTCTCTTGGGTCTTCTTTGGGAACATTTGGGCATTTCATAATTTAAGGTACACAAAGTAATTATTATTTTTTTCTTTTTGGTTTCTCACGTGAGGAACCTAATGCTTTAGTTGAGGAATTGTTCTTGAGTCAAACTCTGCCTCTGTTGTTGGGCAAGCCCTTCTTTGTTGGGTTGTTGGGTTGTTTTGGGCAAGCCCTTCTGAGTTTGATGGCTATTAACATATCCTCCCTGTCTTCCAGAAATTGTCTTGGCTTTCCTCCTGCTCTAAGGTGCAAATTGCTTGGATTCTGGATAGGGATGGGACTGCCTGGGATCTTTCTTCAGCTGTGACCAAAGGTCCAGGACCATTCTGCCCTGAGATCTTGATGGGAGACTTTTTGCCATTTCAGAAGACTAAGTGCTGCACTCTCCTTGTACTGAGACTTGTTTATGTTTGGTCTCTCATCAGTTGGCCTTTCAGGCAACTTTTGATTGGATTTAGGAATCTACAGCTGGTTCTTTTGATTTAACCAAAAAATTGGTAGATTTTTAAACATGAACTCTTGTGTTTGGGAAGCATATGAATCCTCTATTACTCCAAATGTCATCATCTTTCTATACTACCATATTACCTCATTAAGATATAGTAACAGTATCTCAAGTCTTTGTAGAAGAGGTTATTAAAGTAAGTGTGATGCAATGTAGATAAAAATGAACTGAACTACAAGCTACCCCCAGCACTTGCAACTTTTTGGAAAGGAGGGCAATACAGACAAAGATGGAGAAACTCCCAGACAAGACTATAAAGGGAGACATCAAAACCATGTTCTCTGTGTTTTGTTTGTTCTGTCTAGTTAAAGACCCATGGTGTGCATTCATGTTTTGTTTCTTGATGTATAAATTTACCTGATTTTGCTGACAGAGACAGATTATACAGAATCTCAGAATTTCAGAGTTGAGGGGATCTCTTAAACTATCAACTCAACTCAACTCATGTCTTTGAAAGAATCATCAAGCATTTCTAAGGTCAGCAAATCCAAGTCAGGACCAATGAGATTTTCTTTGAAGAATACTAGTATCCCTACTCCCACCTCTACACTGTTGTAAGGAACCCTGCATTTTGCTCCTCTGTTGATGACTCCTTATTGCTGTTATTCGTTCCATAGACTATTTTGTGTGACATGGGAATGGGAGGTCCCTTTCTTGAATAATTCAATGCTTATCCAAGAAGAATCAGCATGGGCTGACTTAACATGGGCTAAGCCTCAGTCTGGAAGCCTTAGTTTGAAGTCTGGGTCCAGTGCTGATTAGTTGTCGGATCCTGGAGCATTCTCATCAGTTCTCCAAACCTCAGATCCTTTGTACAATCAAATTTAGAGAATCCACCCCAACCATGTTCATGCGGTCTATTTGTGATTGACCTGAGGTAGAGCCTTCTGAGCCTCTATTGGTCTGGTCAGCCACAGTCAGCCACACTATATCTTGTCTCTTAAATAGTGAAGCCATTTTGGTCCCATCGAAGGACAACAGTCAACCAACTAATTTCAACAGAGAACAACCCCTCCCTCCCACCATTTACCACCTTCTTGAGATTAGTGGGACAAAAGCAATTTTTGAGTCATATATTGGTAGGGAAATGTAAACTGTTAACAATTGGACTTCAATTAGTTTTGATTTGTCAAGAGGAATATTTTTTTTTCTTATTCAAGCTATAAGAGTGTATGTTAATCATGGCAGAGTGTATCTCCTCTTTTATAGAGGAGGGTTAACATACCAAGCAGCCAGCCTTTATTGAACATCCATGTTCCCCAATTCAATCCTCCCATTTAGGATCTGAACTGACACAAACACTGTGCAATATTTGTCATTTATCTGGGAAATCTCCAGTTCAGTATTTCATGAAAATAAGTGTATATGCATTAGCTCAAGAATGTATGGAGGTTAAGAGTTTGAGGGGTCCGAAACACTAATTTATTAATGGGCACTTAACTTGGTCTGTGACCTTGGTTTTAGTTTAAAAAGTTATTTTGATATTTTTATCTTCTTATAAGTGCTTTCCTTTTTAATCCTATTTATTTTAATGATAACATTTTAAAACATTCTCTGGGGCAGCTAGGTTCAGTACCTTGGAGTCAGGAGGACTTGGGTTCAAATTTGGCCTCAGATACTTACTAGCTGTGTGACCCTGGGCAAAACCCTTAAGCTCAACTGACTTCACTGAAAAGAAAAAACATCCTAAAAAAAGCTAATACCATTGTTTTATGAAGGAATCACTAGGCTTCATTTAGACTGCTGAAGATATTCATCACCTGGAAAACCTTAAAAGTCTCTTGGATAGTGTAGGCTCTGTTCCACTGATGAGGAAACTGAGGTCCGCGGAGGAAAGCAATAGAATGAATCTCAGAAGCTATGTAGGCCAAACCTGAAATTTTTTTTTAGGATATAGCATTCCTGGGAAGGAAACCTCTGTGACTCACAGTCTCAAAGTAGTGCACAGGGGTGACCTCACAGTAGTGACTGGTGATGTGGTCCAGGGTCACACAGCCAGCATGGCAGGTGTCAGGGAAGATAACTGAACTTGGATCCTTTTTCTTGAGAGTAGTTTTCTAATCACTAAGATACAGCATTCTCTTCTAAAAGGTCATTTTTCAGGTATGAAAAAGAGATCAAAGGTTATAGGACATTCTTCTCTCCACAGAGTTTCTATAAGATCCCTTCACAACCTTGTTCTGAAGACTGTGGATGAGAGGATAGGAGTCATGATATCATACAAGAGCGAGGCAGACTTGTCCACCTCCCCACTAGCCTTGTCCTGGGGGATCAGGTACACGCCAATGACTGTTCCCTAGAAGATGACAACCACAGTGGGGTGAGAGCTACAGGTGGTGAAAACCGTTTTTGTCCTCGGTTGAGCGAATGTTGAACACAGCCCCAAGGATACTGTCTTGGGGGGATAAGGATAATAGTAAAGGGTGCCAGGAGAGTCAAGCAGCTAGTGTCACCATCAATTTATTTAGCCACAGATTATTGCAGGCAGCCTTGATCATGGGGCAGACCTCACAAAGTGTTTGGTGATGTCGTGGCCACATAACTCCAGGGATAAGGTCATTGTTGGGACTAGGTTGAGCAGAAAGGATGAGACACAGGTACTCATTATCAGCAAAGCACAGAGCTGGAGACCCATCTTCCCTGAGTAGTGCAGTGGGTCACCAATGGCCTTTTACCAGTCATAGGCCATGATGACCAGCAGAAGGCATTGTACAACCCGCTAAGTAATATACATATGGTCCAGGCATTCACCCAGAGAGATAGTGGGGATTTTTGCTAAGCAGTTGATAATTTTCTGGGGAATACTTGGTGATATGTAGCAAATTTCAAAGAAGGATAGGTTACTGAGAAAGAAATAGATGGAAGTGTGGAGTCTGGAGTCATAGTGGATCAAGAAGGGAAAGCAACTGTTTCCAAATAATATGACAAGATAGGGTACGAGGACCAGAAAGAAGAGGTGATGTGAGTGCTTTGAGAACCCAACCAGAATGAAATAGGTCATGACTATGCTATTTCCTCCATCCCTCATCTTTCTTCACTTCCTTAATCTTCTAATGTGAAAAATGAATACACACACAGAGTCATAAAGTGTTGTTGTTGGCCTTTTACATTTTTTCTGTTAGGCAGATTTCCATGGGCTGCTTGAACCATCTAGGACTAAATCTTTATATCTCATCCTGGAAGATCCCTTCCTCTCTGCAGTCCTTTCCTTTGATTGGTCAGCTCCTCCCAGAACCTCCATTTTAAGAAATGACCCCAGCCAGCCACATCTACCCCTTTAATCCTTTATGAGTTTTACTTCTGAATTTTGGGATTTCTTTCTCCATCATGCACTTAATAAATGTTCATGCACTTGTTCTGGGACTCTGGCATCTTTAAATTATTTTTCATATTGTTGCAGTTTGTAAGTGTCTAGGTTACACAATGGAACACATGGACTCAGAGAGGCAGTTTCAAAACAAAACACAATCTAATATTAGAAGAAAAGCAGAAAGCTGGGAAATAATTTTTATAGCCAATGTTTCTTTTAAAGTCCTCATTTCTAAAATATATAGAGAACTGCAACAAATTTGTAAAAATACAAGTCATACCCCAATTGAAAAATGGCCCCAAAATATGAAAAGATAGTTTTCAGATGAAAATTATGAAAACATTAAAGCTATATATAATCATTTGAAAAAATATTCTAAATCTATTAGAACAACTCCAAGAAACTGCCCGATACCTCTCAGATTGCCTAATATGGCAGAAAAGGGAAAAGATCAATGTTGAAGCAAATAACAGAAAACTCAGAGCCTAATGCACAGTTGGTTGAGTTTTGAATGATCCAATTTACAATCTGCAGAGCAATTGGGAGCAATTCCCTAAGAACTATAAAACTGTGCATTTCCTTTGAAGCAGCAATACCACTACTAGGTCTATGTATCCCAATGAAATCCCCCCAAATGGGAAAAAGATCCACATGTATAAGCATATTCAGAGGAGTTCTTTTTGCAGTGTCAAAAATTGTAAGTTGAGGGAATACTCATCAATTGGGAAATGACTGAACAACTTATGACATATGAATGTAATTGAATATTATTGCTGTATAAGAAATGATGAGCCTATAAATTTTAGAAAAACCAGAAACGACTTTCATGGACTGATGTTGAGTGAAGTGAGTAGACCCAGGAGAACACTGTACACTTTAACAAAAACATTGCATGGTGATGAAAGGTAAGAGATAGTTCTCCACAGCAGTTCAATGATGAAGTACAATTCTAAAAGAGCCACAATGAAAATGCCATCCATATGCAGAGCAAAAAACCCATGGAATTTGAATGTGGATCAAAATATTCCATTTTCACCAAATTTGTTTTTTGTTTTTTTTCCTTCTCATGTTTTTCTTTTTTGTTTTGATTTTTCTTTCACACCATGACTAATATGGAAATATATGTAAAGCAATTGTCCATGTATAACCTATATCAGATTACTTGCTGTCTTAGGTTGGGGGAAGGAAGAGTGGAAGGGAGAAAACCTTGGAAAGAATGAATGTTAAAAATTATCTATACACATAATTATACAAGTAAATAATTTTAAAAAACCTGAAATAAAAAAAGAAAGTTTCAGTTTCCAATCCTGTTTGTTACTGGTTGTGTGATTCAGGGCAAATCCCATAGTCATCTAGAGCCTCTTCTGAAAATGTGCATGATTATATCAAAGGTCTCTTCCAGTTTTAAGTCAGACTCTATTTGTTCAGTCATTTCAGTTGTGTCTGACTTCTCCATTAGGAATTTTCTTGATAGAGCTACTGGAGTGGTTTGCCTTTTCCTTCACCAACTCATTTTGCAGATGAAAAATCTTCCTGATGACTGCTGGGCTTAGAATCAAGCATTTATTAATAGGGTTTATTGTCCTTTTTGGTTGTGTTCATCTCCTCAATAGTCAATGGAATTTCTTGGCATAGGTACTGGAGTGGTTGCCATTTCCTTCTCCAGTATGTTCCCATTTTACAGATGGGGAACTGAGGTAAAAAAGATTAAGTGATTTGTCCATGTTCACACAGCTACTAAGTATCTAAGCCCAGGTTTAGACCCTGATTTTCTTGACTTCAGGTTCTGTATACTATCCACTGACCCACACAGTTGCCTCTGAATGATAAAATATATATAATTCCATAATTCTGCATTAGATTTTATTTCTTCTTACTATAGGCTTGTCAGGTAGGTATTACAAATGTTATTGAGGGGTGGCTAGGTGGCACAGTGGATAGAGCACCAGCCCTGGAGTCAGGAAGACCTGAGTTCAAATCTGGCCTCAGACACTTAATAATTACTTAGCTGTGAGGCCTTGGGCAAATCACTCAACCCCATTTGCCTTTAAAAACCTAAAAAATGTTATTGAACCCCTTTTATTTTGCAGCTGGGAAAACTGAGGTTGACATCTTGCAAATGTGTTCAGATAAGCCAAATCAGAGGATCACTTTGTACTGAAAAACAAATCTTAATGTCTATATTCTTTATCAGACATCTCTCTTTAATCATTGTTCCATTTTTACCCTTTCCACTTAACTTATTCATTAGTTTGTTTATTTACTTTTGCAGGGTAATGGGGTTAAGTGACTTGCCCAAAGTCACCCAGCAAAGTAAGTATATAGTGTCTAAGGTCAAATTTGAACTCAGGTCCTTTTGACTCCAGGGCTGGTGCTCTATCCACTGTGCCACCTAGCTGCCCTCCACTGAACTCATATATCTTTAAGGTCAAGTCTTTCCTCCTCTTGAGACCCTTAAAATCTAAATAGGAAGAAACCAAAAATTCTCCTTGTGAGGTCTTTGCTCCAAGGTCAAGCTCATTTCTGGAGAAGTGGAAGAAAACTTTGGAAGAGGTAGAAAATGATTGAATGACCTTTAGTCTGAATATTCTGTGCCTCAGTTTCCTCATTTATATGAATTTTTTACACCTATCTCAATATGCTGTGGTGAAATATATTTTATCCTTAGTTTCACAATGGCTAGGAAAAGAAACTATAGTTTTTATCTGGTGCAGGTGAGTTATGACCTCTTCTCTCCCTAGTTTAGTGAGGTCGTTGGGAGGGAATGTCAGGGTAAACCTGCCCCCAGGATCTCTGAACCCTCTCTGATCCTTAAAAGGTGTTTCATCTGAGTGTACATATGCAGGCTTTGATAGATCTTATTTCTACCCAGGCTTGACCATTGAGATACACATCATGATCTCTGATTCCCAGTTTTCTCTGATTTCCTTCACTGCCCAACTCAAAGCCTTATTTTTCACTTCCCTTTAACTGGATTAGAATTCTATAAGTCATTTTAATATTAAATGCTAAAAATTTTTGAAGCAATTCAAGCCATACCAAAAACTGAATGATTATTTAAGTAGCTAAGACAAGTGTTATTCTCATTTTAGAAATGAGCAAAGTGAAGGTCAAGGAGGTCAGATGACACTGGTGTCATAATATAGTAAAGAAGAGGCAATGACTGGACTCTTTCATGTTCTTACCTTCATACATATATATATATATATATGTAATATATAATATATATGTGCTCCACTAGTCTATCAGGCAAAGGGACCAACATGAGCTGATGGAGACAAAGATGTGCAGGCTGTGTTGGAGAGACAGAGACATCCCATTGGTGTGAAATAAAGAAGGCATGATGGGGGATCAAAGAAGACATGATGGAAAAGAGAGGGATGGATCACCAAGTTTTAAAACATGAAGTCAGACACATCAGTTTGAATCCTCTCTGTGACACTAGCTATATGAATCTGGGAAAGTCACTTCACTTTTCTTAGTCTCAATTTCTTAATCTGTAAAATTGAAATAATATTAGTACCAACCAGTCTTATCTTAAGGATCAAATGAGATAAAATTGGTAAAGTGTTTGCAATTCTTAGAGTTCTCTATAGATATTAACAAATTTCAGAGGCCCTGAATGCTAGGTAAAAGATTGTAAACTTGCCTCTTTGGCCATTTCTTCCTACCAGATATGATGGATAGAAGTGAGATTAGATTGGAGGATCGTATAAGATGAATTGACCTGGGAGAGATTTGTGGCTGCATGACCAATATGGAAGTTACTAAACTGGAGAGTAGGATGGAAGTGGATTAAAGTGTTGGCAATGGAACCAGAAAGGAAAGAAATAATGGGAAAGATGTTCCAGGCATTTGGCCTAGATCCTATGATCTGGACTTGTTCTCTATCAACATGACAAGTAGATCATGTGCTAAATTCATCATTGTGAGTACGAGAAGTTTTAGAGAGAGGAAAAACTTTAGTCCAATAACTGAATTTTTGAAAGAATAATTGTTGTTTGATTTGGTTAATACCCAAATTTACTTGGTTGTTGATATGAATGTTCCCATATTGATTGAGTTTTTTTTCAATCAGCATCCAGATAGGATTGATTTTTCAGAAGGAAATGTCCTTGACTAGATTTGTAACTATAGGCTAAGATTCTTTTTTTTTTTTTTTTGATCTGTTTCCTCATTTGAGGGGAAAAATAAGGACCATGGACCAGGGTAAGACCCCTTCCATAGTTAACATTTTATGTTGCAAGATTCAATCCAAACACTAGCATTTAGTAATCTAAGGTCCCTCACATTCCTGACATTTTTTGTTCTAAGGTCCCTTCCACTTCTGGCATCTGATATTCTATAATTCAACTAATCATGCTTACAATTAAGTATTCTCCAAAGGTAAATCCTGTATCTATTTCTCTTCTAGCTCAGTTGCTATAGGGAATTTTTCCAGAATCTTAATTATTGGTTCTCTGCATGGATTCATGAAAATAGATCTTCCTAAAAGTCTGCATTAATGTATCTAAGTAAAGAAATAAGTTTATTTTCATTTCCCAAGACATTCTCAGAATTTTTGACTTTAATGAACAGTTGTTCCCTCAGAGGTCCCTCCTTCAACCCCTAGAGACAATGAGAAGGAGAGAGGAAGGACAATTTTAGCTCTTTCCCCAATTATTCTCTGCCTTTCACTTTGGCTCAGACCAGGCTCTATTACAAAGGATTTCCCATATGATTGTGTCAGGCAATGAAGCAAAGAACTTTGAGAGAAAAAGATCTTTCCATCCTTGGGAATTTGTCCAATTGTCCAACTTCTCAAGATTTATTTTTCCTTTGGTAGTTTGAATCCCATTGGTTTCTATAATCTTCCTGTAGTTATTTCTGATCTAACTGAGGGAACTGAGCTGGACATCCTCTGAGGAGGATGATTATTTATTTATCCTATTTAAGGTATGTGGTCAAATCATAATGTCTTGGGTAGGGACTGGAACTGTGAATAGGGTTTGGGGGGACATGGAAAAAGTGATAGCTTCTAGAATTGTTCCTCTCTCCTTCTAATTTTCCCCACAAAATAGGATATAACACATAGTAAGGAGTGAGAGATTTGGAAGAGGGAGCATGGAGAGCAGTGAATATAGATAAAGGTACAAATATATAGATACATAGATAGACAGATGATACAGTATTTTACAAACCAAAATGACAGCTAAGCATGTCTGTTCACAAAAGAATTAGATATTTAAGTAGGAAGGAACCTTGGGATAAGAAATATGAGAACCTAGACCTTGGAATAGCTAGGTTGTGAGTGATTTGAGAAAAGCAAAGGAAGAAAGGAAGTAAAGAAGAAAGAAAGAGGGAAAGAAAGATGGGAAGAAAGGAAGAAAGAATAGAAGAAAGCAAGGAAGGAAGGAAAGAAGAAACAAAGGAAAAAAGAGACAGAAACATCTGGAAAGTTGAAAGTAGTTGAAACATATAATTTCTCTAGTGCTTTCCAGTTTTGCATCACAAACTTTTCGATATTTTGAAAACAATGGTTCTGATTTTATGAGTTCATAATTAATAGGGAGGGCCCTGGATTTATAATCAGCAAACCTGAAATTGAAGCTCAGATCCCTCTTTTCTTTATGTGACTTTGGGAAAATCTCTTAACCTCATTTGGCCTCAGTTTTCTCATCTGTAATTGGAAAGAGATAGTTTATGATTTATAAGGTCCAATCCAACTCTCATTTTATGGTCCTACAATCTGTAAGATCCAGATCTTAGGAGAAAGACCAAGGCCATCAGCATGTATCCCAGACACAGGGGATAACTGTGGAAAAGGGAACAAAGCAGGAGCTGCAGGGTCCTATGTGAGGAATAGCAAGAAGACCCAGAGTAGTTGGATCATAGAGTGACTAAATAGGAAGTAACATGTAAAAATGATTAAAAAGATAGGAAAGAGCCAGGTAAAGAATGAACTTAAATGCCATACAGAATTTTCTTTGTGACTTCTGGAGATAATAGGCAGAGGTATGTCAAGAAGTGAGGAGGGTCTGCAAGGGGAATGGCTATAAGTGAACAGAGGGAGAATTCTTCTATGCAGGTTTTGAGGAAGGAAACAAAATTTGACTACAGAATAGATATGTGGGATAGGGTTTAATGGTTAGCTGAATGGGAGTCTGCCATTGAGAGCCTTGGTAACCTGGAAAATGGTGGTGCCCTCATTCATCCTGGAATCTTTCCCCTTCTGGGCAAATATGGCTTCTCCAAGTTTGTCATTCTTGAGGGACAATGGATCAGATTCATAAAACAAATTGTATGTGCTTCTCAGTATCCATTCTCCCTGACCATGCCTCTCCTATTTGCTGCTTGCTGAATCCGTCAAGTGAATGAATCATGAAGCTAGCACATGGAGGAAAAAAAAAACTTCTGGTGATCCTCATTTTTTTTAAATAAATCATTTCCTTTTCAGGGGTCTTATGGAAAAACCTCACCATCTCTAGCAGAGAGATCTTATTGAGTCTGTGCCCTTTCATCCTCATGAATAAAGATACATCCACCAGTCACCATCTACTGGTCAGTAAGTGACTAATTTCCATTCAATTACCTTTCATTGACTGTGCTTTTGGTCAAGTATCATGCAGTTAGAGATCCCAAGTCTGCCGTTTCCTGAACCGTAAGTGATGTCTTCACAGGATGTTGTTCTCTAAGATGGCACTATCTAGGTGATTCTGCCCAGTCTGGGGCAGAATGATCAAAAATTACAGTTCATATTTCTATATTTTAAGTGATACATATTTGAGCTGTCCTCACAATATACCTGTGGGGAAGAGTATATAAGTTTTACTGATCTCAAATGGCAGTTGAAGAGTCCACCATCACAAGAAATGTAAGCGTTGGTACCTGAACTCAGGTCTCCTGGCTCCAGATATAGCGGTCTTTCTATTTTTAGAGGGCTGCTCCTAGTTCAACCCTTTTCTTCACGGATGAGAAAATTGCTAGCCAGAGCATAAATAGCATAACCTGCTATTAGATAGCTTGTGAATAGTAATCTATAGGCTCAAACCAAAGTTTCCTGGTTGCAACTATACCATTGTCACCATGGTGTTGGAAATGAGAGGACATGACTTCTAGTATCACAGATTATAAAGTCTCTGAGGGGAGGGTGGGTGGAAGGGTCACAATGATCATTTAATCTAATCCCCTTATTCTAGAGAGGCGAAAACTAAAGCCCACAGAACAGAGTTAGAATTTTAATCTGATTCTCAGGGCATCTGCTTCAGGATTCTGTTCAATACTTCCTCACTGGAAAAGCCATCCTTTTTCCTGGAACTCCATGTTTTTCAGAACCAAACTGACTCTTAGTTAGTTTACCAGTCAAACATTTATTAAATGTCTGCTGTGTATTAGACATTGTGCTACATGATGGGGATACAAAGGAAGGTAAAGGACAGTTCCTCCTTTAAGAGCTCACATTTGGGGCCAGATAGGTGGTGCAGTGAATAGAGCATCGACCCTGGAGTAAGGAGTACCTGAGTTCAAATGTGACCTCAAACACTTAGTAATTGCCTAGCTGTGTGACCTTGGGCAAGTCACTTAACCTTGTTGCCTTAAATTAAAAAAAAAAGAGTTCACAGTTGAATGAAGAAGAGTTCAGCACTCTATACAAACAAGCTACACAATGGACAAAATGGAGGTAAGAAACAAAGGGAAGGCAGTAGACTTAAGGGGAATAGACAAAGTCTTCTTGTTGAAGGTATGATTTGAATTGGGCAGTGACAGAAGCCAGGGAAGTGGGAAGCAATGGTTGAACCTGTGTAGATATAAGATGTTTCAAAACTTGTAGATGGTTCACTCAGGTGAAACCCTTTGTGAGGACCAGAGAAGGTTCACAGTTACTGGGGGCAGGTTTACCCTGCCAATCCCTGAACTTCCCAATGATCTGCCCTGACTAGAATGGGAAGGGGCCATGAGCTCAACCACAACAGATAAAAATCATTGTTCCTATTTCCAGAACATGTGAGGCTAAGGATAAAATGTGTTTCCCTTATCTTTTTAAAAAAATATTTATTTAAGGCAATAAGGCAAAGTGACTTGCCCAAAGTCACACAGCTAGGCAATTATTAAATGTCTGAGGCCCTATTTGAACTCAGGTCCTCCTGACTCCACGGCCAGTGCTCTATCCACTTACTGTACCACCTAGCTGCCCTAAAATGTGTTTCATCACAGCATGTTGAGACAGGAATAGAAGGTTCTACTATTCTCATTTCCTCATAGAAATGAGGAAAGTGAGGCACAGAGTGATCAGTCTACATGACTGAAGGTCATTCAATCATTCTTCAACTCAGATCTTACAGCCTTAGGACCAGTGTTCTCTTCATTTCTCCAGAAGTGGGCTTGACCTTGGAGAAAAGACACTTCACAAAGGGAATTATTTAGTTTCCTCTATTTATATTTTAAGGGGTCTCAAGATTGAGAAATTATTTATTATTATTAACCTGCATATATGTTACTTAAATGGAAAGGGTAAAAAAGGAACAATGGCTAGAGAGAAAGGGGTCTGATAAGGAAGTTAAGCACTAAGATTTGTTTTCCAGTATGGGGTGACTCTCAAACTTAGTTCATATGAGAATATTTGTAAGATGTCAGCCTCAGTCTTCCCATCTGCTTAAAAGAGGTTCAATAACATTTACATTACCTGAGAAGGCTTTTTATAAGAATGAATAAAATCTTATGCAGAATTAAAGTATCATATATCCTATATGATCATTTAGGACAATGGAATAACTCAGAGGATAGAACAATGGGCCTGGAGTTAGGAAGATCAGAGTTCAAAACTGGACTTAGACATTTACTAGCTTTGTGATCATTGACAAGTCATTTAACCCCTATTTGTCTCAGTTCCCCAATTGTAAAGTGGGGACACCCTGGAGAAGGAAATGGTAAAACACAGTATCTTTGCACTGAAACCCAAGGGAACCTGAAAAGTTGGACATAACTGAACAACCGAACAACCACAGAAGACCAATAAACCATATATAATAATAAAGTTGCATATGGATGATGCAAAGGGTAGAACACCAAGTTTGGAGTCAAGTTACTAGTCTTATGACCCTGGACAAATCACTTAACTCTTTGCCTCTGTTTCCTCATCTGGAAAATTGAGTTGGAGAAGGAAATGACAAACCAGTCCATTATCTCTGCCAAGAAAACCCATTATGGAATCACAGAGTCAGATATGATCGAAAGGACTTGGAAGGGACCTTAGAAACAATTATAGATGTTTTACAGATATTGTGAACCAAGGAGGCTAAGGGTCCTGCCCAGCATCACATAACCATGTACAAATAGGACTGGAAACTGGATCTTTCTGATTCCACATTGAATGTCCTATCCACTGTGTAACCATGTTGCCTTCAAACTGTGCCAATATGAAAAAAAAATAAATAATTTGTAAAATGTCATAGAGTCCCAAAGTGAGCCCATGGACATTTATTAAGGGAAAATGAAGTCCCAAGAATCAAAAACAAAGTTCATAAGGGAATAAAGGACTGAAGAAGTAGAAATTACCTAAAATGGAGGCTGTAGGAGGAACTAAGCAAAGGAAAGGGCTGCAGAGAGGGAGGGATTTTCCGAGATGAGATGCGGAGATTTAGCATTAGATGGTTCAAACATGTAATCTTGCCTATAAGAAGAAATGTAAAAACCCGCCAAATCCACCTGAATACTCTATATGTATTCATTTGTGTCCTTAGGAGATGAAGATAGAGAAGGAAGACTATGGATGGAAGAAATAGCACAGCTGTGACCTATTTCATTCTGGTTGGACTCTCAGAGCACCCAAGGGCTCAGATCATTTTCTTCTGCATGATCCTGGTTTCCTATCTTGTCATATTACTTGGAAACAGCCTCATTCTCTTTTTGATCCACTATGATTCCAGACTCCACACCCCCATGTACTTCTTTCTCAGTAACCTATCCTTCCTGGATATCTGCTACACTTCATCAATAGCACCCCAGATGATCATCAACTGCTTAGCAAGAATCCCCACCATTTCCCTGGGGGAATGCCTGGCCCAGATGTGCATTAGCCTTTATTTGGGAGTTGTGGAATGTCTCCTGCTGGCCGTCATGGCCTATGACAGGTGTGTGGCCATTGGTGACCCACTGCGTTACTCAGTGAGGATGAGTTGCCAGCTCTGTACTTTGCTGGCAGTGTGTACCTGGGTCTCAGCCTTTCTGGTCACGGTGGTCCCAACTTTGGCCATACCTCTAGAATTCTGTGGCTACCATATCATCAACCACTTCTTCTGTGAGATTCTTGCTATGAACAAGATTGCCTGCAATGACCTGTGGTTAATGAAATTGTTGATGGTGGTCACCAGCTCCTTGACTCTGTTGGTACCTTTTGCCTTCATCCTTGTCTCCTATGGCCGCATTCTTGGGGCTGTGTTGAAGATTCATTCAGCTGAGGGCAGAAAGAAGGCCTTCTCTACCTGTAGTTCCCATCTCACTGTGGTCGTCGTCTTCTATGGAACAGCCATTGCCATGTACCTGATCCCCCAGGACAAGACTAGTGGGGAGGTGGACAAGTTTGCCTCCCTCTTATATGGCATCATGGCTCCCATGCTCAATCCTCTCATCTACAGTCTTCGGAACAAGGATGTGAAGGGGGCCTTACAGAAACTCTGGGGGGAGAAGAATGTCCCCTAGGAAGATAACCTTTGCTATCTTTTCTCCTGTCTGAGGCAATGTAGCTAGCTATTGATCAGACAGGACCTTTTAAAATAGAATGCTTATTTTAGTGGATCAAGGATTGTCCTAAAGTCAGAAGGACCCAAGTTAGGTTAATCTCTCTGATACCTGCTATGGTGACTGTGTGACCCTGGACAAGTCACTTAACCCCTGTGTATTCTAGGTGTTACTCTGAGACTTGAGTCACAGAGAAGGTACATGTCTGTAGCAGGTTTCCTCCCTGGGAATTTCAGTATTGGTTTACATTTTCTTTTAAATCCATTCTTACTCTATAATTCTATTTTTCTTTGTTGTAAATATCTCCCCAAACCTCTGTTTCATCATCAGTGAGACAGAGATTCTGAAAACACAGAGATTTATAAGGTTTTTCCCTGTGATGAATCCCTTCAGCAATCTAAGTGATACCTGGTTCCTTCAGAAAATAATGGTCTTTGGATGTTTTTGAGGTTTTTTTTTTATTTTCTTTCTTTTTTTTTTTGGTGGAGGCAATTAAGGTTATGACTTGCCCAATCTCACAGTGTAAGTGTCTGAAGCTAGTTTTGAACTCAAGTTTTCCTGACTTCAAGGTTGGTTCTCTATCCACTGTAGGACCTAACTGTCCCAGGGAATCATGTTTTAAAATGCATGGCATTAAAATAAATAGGATTAAAAAGAAAAGCACTTAAGAAAAACATTATCAAAATAATTTCTAAATAAAACTATGCTCACAGACTGCAGGTGAAGCATTCAGGAACTAATTGAGCTTTCAGGCCCCTCAAACCCTTAACCTCTACCCATACTTGAACTGTTACTATATCTGCTCTTCCTCTCATGATATACCGGCCTGAAGATTTCCCAGATCAATGATGAATTTTACACATGTGATCACCAGTGGAGATCCTAACAAGGAGGGCGAGAATTTAAGGGGGGAACATGGATGCTCAATAAACACTTTCTGCTTGGTATGTTGAACCTCCTCCATGTGAGGGGGAGGAAACCTTTTCATGATTAAGACCCAATCTTATGACATGAATAAGAAAAAGAAACTTAGTTTTTGTGGTAAATCAAAATTAATTGAAGTCTAATTGATTAGTTTTCATTTCCCCTTCCAATTTATGGCTCAAAAATTGCCTTTGTCCCACCAATCCCTAGAGAGTGGTGAATGGGGGTGGGGGGAGATGTTCTCATTTGATATTGATTGTTTGGTTGTTGTCCTTCAATCCTGAAGAGGACCAAAATGGCTTCACTATGTTAGAGACAAGTTTCAATGTGTCTGACTGTGTTTGACCAGACCAATATGGGCTCATAAGGCTCCACCACAGATCAGCCACAAATAAGCTATGTGAACATTTGGGGTGGATTCTCTAAATCTGACTGTACAAAGGAATCAAGATTTGGAGAGCTGATGAGAGTTCTCCAGGATCCAACAGCTAGTCAGCCTTGGAACCGGCAGCCAGACCAAGTTTCCAGACTGAGGCTTAGCCACTTTAGGCACGCTGTCTCTTCTTAGATAAGCATTGGATTATTTAGGAGAGATCTCCCATTCTCAGGCCACACAAAACAACCTGTGGAATAAACAAGACAATAAGAAGACATCCATCAAGGAGCAAAATTCAAAGTCCTTCACCAGAGTGTGGGAGTGGAGGTAGAGATGTCATTATTCTGCAAAGAAAAGCTAGTTCATCCTGACTTGATCTTAGAAGTAGTGATTCTTTCAAAGACATGGGTTGAACTGATAGTTTAAGAGGTTCCCCTCAACTCTGAAGTTCTGTGATTCTCTATGATCTCTCAGCAAAAACAATTAGTTAAATTTGTATTTCAAAAAATAAAATATGAAGGCACATTTTTTAACAAACCACAACCGAATTAAATAAAACACAAATAAAATGTTTTTGATGTCTCCCTTTATATTCTTGCCTCAAAATTTCTCCATCTTTGTCTCCATTTTCCTTCTTTTCATATAGTTGCATGCTGTGGATACTTTGTAGTTCAATTTATTTTGATTTATATTACATCACATATGCTTCCATAGGCTCTCCCACAAAGACTTGAGATACAATTACTATATCTTAAAGGGTAATATGGGATTATAGGAAGATGGTGGCAATTGTAGGACATAGAACATCCCAAATCACCCCTAAACACTAGAGTTCAGGGTTAAAAATGTACCACTTTTTAAATTAAAAGAACCTGCTGTAAATTCCTTTATTAAATAGAAATCTGAACAAAATAACAGCTGCTGAGAACCTGAAAATAACCAAGTCTCAGTTCAAGGAAGGGGCAGCCCCAAGAAGACTTCTACAATGGGGAAAAAGTTCCTCATCAAAACCTCAGGGCAGAGTGCTCCTAGAGGTTTTGTCACAGCTGAAACAAGACCTTTAGTAGAACCCAGAGAGCCCCATTCCTATCCAGGATCCATAGAGTATGAGCCTGAGTCAGGACTGGAGCAAAAATAGACAGTTTTGGGGGGGACAGGGAGGGTGTAGTATTAGCCCTCAAACCCAGGACTTGGAAGATCCTGCCCAAAACAACCAGCAAGAGAGTCATGGAGTTTGACTCAAAAAAATTCCCCAATGAAGAGATGAGGTTCCTCATGGAGAAAACCAAAGAAAGTACTAAATACTATGGTTCTCAAAGAAGACCCAAGAGAATAGCCCTGCAATAAATCCAAGTAAATTACAAAAGAAAAAAAAATGTCCTGGCCATGAGGATTACTAAAGTAACCAGAAGAAATGAAATATGAAATACAAACTGGAATAATTCAGGGGGAAAGGTTAGAAAGGAGGAATGATACCTTAGAATGGATGATAGAAAAACTTATGCAAGAACTAATTATCTTTAAAATTGGGAATTTTCCAAAGAGGGGAAAAATTAATTTTGATAACTAGAAATATTAAAACTATGAAGGTAACATTGATACATCTATTGAATTTAATAAACATTTCCTCAGATCTTTGTGACTTAATGGGTGTCTGTGATCGTATTAGTTAAGTGAAGGAAAATAGAATTGTTGTTGGCTATGTTGGTTAATTCTGTAAAGATGAGAGTTATGATTAATTAACCCATCATGTATTAATGATTCTATTACTTGTGACATTCATAAGAGATATTTATACTGCATCACTTAGGTCTCTTAGAAGGTAGGAGATTAGCATATTTAGAGATCAGTATATTTAGTTAAGCAAATAATCCAGAGAAATTGAGGAACTTATTCAGATGAGATAATAGAATATTTGAGAATAAATGGTCTCTCTAACTTGGGAGCAAGATAGACTCTGTTTGCCCAAGGAGAGATCTCTGAGAATGTCTACAGTTTTTTGGAGTGCAGGCTCTGGAATCCAAATAACGTCGAGGGGAAGCTTCTCTCATGTGTTTGGCTTTGGGGGGGTGTTCTGATTTTATTCATAGAAGTTCTTGTATTTCTTCATATTTGCCTCTCTCTAACCCTTCTTTTTCTCAAGTTTTCTTCCTCAGTCTCCTGAGCATCTCAGGATCAGGGATCTGTCAGCCAATCCAGAGTTGTATTTCTATCTGCCTATGCAGTGCTTAATGTTACTGTGAGGTCTTTCAGGGATAGGGATAGGATTCACAGATCACAGAAGTTCCAAGTTGAACAACATATGAGATATCATCCAGTTTATACACCACTTTAAAAATGAAAAAAACTGACATGTGAAATGAGTTGCTTATGTTCATGTGGACAATCCTGAGATTAAAGTCCCCTTCTCTAGTTCTCATGTCCCACACACTTTCCAGGATAGTTTCCTGAAAAGTTTCCATATACTTCTTCACTTCCTCCCATGCTTACATTCCTTCTTCATATTCCTACCACTAGTTATAGGACAAGGCAGTAGATATGATTCCTTTTATCTCTTTCCGCAATTAGAAGAGGTTAATTAGCAATCTGCCGGGGAAAAAAATATCCCAAGGAGGATCCTGAAGGTTTTCTGGAAGTAGAGGCCACATCAATGGAACTAAGCATTGGTGTAATAGCTGTTCTTTCCTCAGGACTTCACTATTTGATGTTAGCGAGGTAAGAGGAGAAGACATAGTCCTCACTTTCCCGGTAGAGATAGCAGTACATGAACAACTTTATCTGTTGAACAGAGGAAGAGATTGTTTTAGACTGAAATGGTTGAAGTTGGCTTCATGAACTAAATGAGATTTAAGCTTGACCTTGAAGAAAGGGTAGGATAAAATCTGGCCTCAGACACTTAATAATGACCTAGCTGTGTGGCCTTGGGCAAGCCACTTAACCCTATATAGCCTTACAAAAACCTAAAATAAAAAGAATGGCTAGGATAGCCCCACTGCCCATTTCTCCTTGACAAGGTCTGAGAGCAAGTACAACAACCAGATTTCAAGTCTGGAATTGAAAATTATCTAGGGAACTCTATATGAGTCTCACTTTGAGGTCAGGGCTTTTTGAAGGGAATATTGCCCACCAAAACAGGTGTATGACTTAATGGCTACTGAGTTTGAATCAGTTAACTCAATTGAGTTTGAATCCTGTTGTTACCAATTATTTAAGAAGACCTGAATTTGAATCTTGTATCACTTACCAGTTGTTTAAGAAGAACTGAGTTTGAACCCTGTGTTAGGCACTTCCCTGAGTAAGTTACTTAAGCATCACCTTCCTCTTACCCTGCCCTGTCCTAGTGTAGGTTCCTCTTTCCCTCCCATCTCAACCACTGAAATAGCCTACAGGTGGTTTTCCCTATCATCTACGAACCACTCCAGTCCATCCTCCACTCAGTTGCTAATATGGCCTTTCTAAAGTATAGGTCTAAACCTTTCACTCTTCCCTACTCAATGATCTCCAGTGGCCCCCTATCACCTTTGGGTCAGATATAAAATTATCTTGCATTTGAAGCCCTTCACAACTTGCTCTCCTGGCTAAGCCTTTTTTCTCCTTTACCCTCCCTTCTGCTCTAAGCACATCCTGGATTCAACCAAACTGGTTTCCCTTCCTGTTCTTAGAACAAGAAGCTCCAACTTGTGACTCTGAATGTTTTTTTTAACTATCCCTCATTCCTGGAATATTCTCCTTCTCTACCCTCTGGATTTGAATTCCAGTTAAAAGCTCATCTTCTGCAAGAAGAATTTCCTGCTGAGTCTTAATTTGATGCTTTGCCTTTATTATTTTCTCTAATTTATTCTATATCTAGTTTGTACAGAATTGTATGTTTTCTCCCCATTGGGCTGTTAGCTCCTTGAGGGCAAGAATGATCTGCCTTTTTTTTAAAACCTCAGTGCTAAGCACAGTATCAGACATATCCTGAGGTTCTTAATGTTTCGGAACCTTTCTTAGCCTCAGTTTCTTCACCTGTAAAATGGTCTTGATAATGTCATGTACCTTACCAGGTTGTTTTGAGGAGCAAATGAGCTGACATCTGTAAAATAATTCACAAATTTTAGAGCACAATAACATGTAAACTATTAAATAGTAGCAGAGAGTACCTGCTTCTATTATCTTTTACTTGTGCTTCAAAATGGACCCGGGAGGTACAGATATCTCTGGAAGCTTCAGACAAGGTCCTGCTGTCCTCATCACTGTTCAGACGACACTTGGAATATTGCGCTTGGTTCCTAATGCCACACTCTTGGGAGCATAAAGACAGATTATTTACACAAAGGAGGGCTGCCAAAAATGGCATCACTGCAGGATCCTGCATCATAGACATACTTTTGTGTGTCTCTTCTGGTATCCTGATTCAAGACAAGGAGGCCCCAAAAGATGCATTTCACGTCTGGATCTTGAACCCTCTGGAATAGTCTGGGGTTAAGCTTTCAAGTCCATGAGACAGACATCTAGTAGGGCATCTATGAGACTGTGGATCTCTAAGACTGACCCACTTTGTCACCTATTTGAGAGTTCCAAAGACCAATCTCGATAGCCCTAGTCATCTATGAAAAGCAGTATTTATCTTAAGGTTTAATAATGCTTTCTGTTTCACCAATTAGAATATAAATAAGGGACTAGACTTTTGGTTGTAATGTAATGTTTTGTTCTGTTTTCAAAGAAGACCATGACATCAGGGAGGTGATGCCATAACAAGCATGTGAATTGGATTTGAGTGAAGGGGAGTTGTGCTAAGTCATCAGTCTCACTTTCTCCTCCAGAGCCATCTGGGTCTGATGACCAGGTATGAGTCAGAATGACTGGAGATAGCCCTGGATGTGAAGCAGTCAGGGTTAAGTGACTTATCCAAGGTCACACAACTAATATCTGATGCTGAATTTGAACTCAGGGCCTTCTGACTTCAGAGCCAATGCCCTATCCACTGCCATTTTAGCTGCCTTTTGACAACTTTTGATTGTATTAGTATGGTGAACCTCTAAGTGAAACCTCTCCTTTTATCAATGCCTTTTGGTACCTTCTCTGCAATTTATCATCTTAAAGACTATTCTGGAAGAATGGACAGATAAATGATTTACCAGGAAGAAGTCAGTACACATAATAGAGGCTATTTGAACCCAGGTCTTGGTAGTTTCAAGGACAGACTTCTATCCCCTAAGACAGGGGTAGGATACCTTTTGTCTATCAAGGGCCTTTTGGATAATTATACTATCTTCTGAGTCTATATTAATTCACCTCTAAAAAGCTCCTAGATTTATTGAATTTTGAGTTCAACCTGCACTTGCCATGGCAATGCCAGACCAATAAGATCTGTTGGCCTAAGGTTCCTAACTCTAAAGATAAAGTTCCTTTTCTTTTAAAGGGTTGTGTTTATTTGTTTTTTTTTAATTTAAGGCAATGGGATTAAGTGACTTGCCCAAGGCCACACAGCTAGGCAATTATTAAGTGTCTGAGGTGGGAGTGGAACCTGAGTCCTCCTGACTCCAGGGCCAGTACTCTATCTACTATGCCATCTAACTGTCCCTGTTTATTTGTTTTTGTCTTAGCCAGCCTCTGTCCTTCAAGCTCCATAAAACAGAAGTAACAATTTCTTCTTAGGGGATTTTCTTCTCTCCAAATAGTTTTTTCAAGGCTTCCTTCACATCTTTGTTCCGAAGACTATAGATGAGGGGATTGAGCATAGGTGTCACAACACCATATAAGAGAGAGGCAATCTTATCCTGCTCTTTGCTAGTCTTGTCCTGGGGCATCATGTACATGGCAATGGCTGTTCCATAGAATATGATGACCACAGTGAGGTGGGAACTACAAGTGGAGAAGGCCTTCTTTCTACCTTCAGTTGAACGAATCTTCAACACAGCCCCAAGGATGCGCCCATAGGAGGCAAGGATGAAGGCAAAGGGTGCCAGCAGAGTCAGGCTACTGGTGGCCATCATTAGCAATTCACTCAACTGTATATCACTGCAAGCAAGCTTAATGAGAGCTAAGACCTCACAGAAGAAGTGGTTGATGATGTTACTACATATTTCCAGTGGTGTGAGCAGGGTTGGGATGACTGAGAGGAGAAAGGCTAAGACCCAGGATACTCCTGCCAGCTGGATACAGAACTGGTTGTTCATCCTTACTGTATAGCGCAAAGGGTCACTAATTGCTATGCAACGGTCATAGGCCATGACAGCCAACAAGAGGCATTCTACAACACCCAAGTAGAGAAGGATACACATCTGGGCCATGCACTGGCCAACTGAGATGGCAGGCATTCTGACTAGACAATTGATGATCATCTGAGGGATGCTAGATGAGGTGAAACAGATATCTAGAAATGATAGGTTGCTTAGGAAGAAATACATGGGAGTGTGGAGTCTGGAATCATACTGGACCAAGAAGAGAATGAGGCTGTTTCCAAGCAAAATGATAAGATAGGACACCAGGAGCAGACAGAAGAAGATGACTTGGGCTCTGGGATGCTCTGAAAGCCCAACCAAAATGAAATAGGTCACATCTGTGTTATTTCTTTCACCCATCTCCTTCCTTTACTATCTTTATTACCTAAATAGCAGTAGGAAGAAAACATATTAGATCACAAAAATGGACTTTATAAACATTTTGTATTTTCTTATGTCTAAGTTTGCATGGGGTATCAGATCTATTTAGTATAAAATTTCTGATTTTATGAGATCTTTCACACCTTTGGGAAGCAATGTCCTAAAGTTTCTCTGACCAGAATATATCATCTCCTTTTGACCCACTTCTCAGGATTTAATCAAGTATTCTTCAACTCCATTAGGAGAAACTTTGTATTGTGAAGATAGAATGGCCAAGTATTCATAGTTACTTCTATACTTGATGAGTTCTTTATGTAAAAATAAGGGAGGCAACATTTTGTAGCAAAGAGGTCATCAGTTATGGTGTAAGATTGTTCAATTTCAAATCCTACCTCTGATGCTTCAATAAATTAATCCATCAGCATTTATTAAGTAATAACTGAATGCAATGAATTCTAGGTGCTGGAGATTAAAGATAAAAAATGATATAATGCCCAGCACCAAAAGTCTTCAATTCTCTTAGGAGAGACAAAAAGGAAATCTAACTGTTTGTTCTTGGGCTATCAATTGACCAAAATAGGTCTCAGTTTCCTTATGTGGAAAATGAGGGGGTTGTACTAGATGGCCCCAGAAGTTCCTTTGGATTCTAAATCAATGATTCTATATTATGGTGGGGACAAGAAATGATAACAACTGGAAGAAGAGTCACACCTTTCTACATGTCTCTTTACAATGGCAATGGCTATAGTGATATCTTGGAATCAGGGCATGAAGTCAGGCCAGGAAGTCAGGAGCCCTTGGATTGTTCCAGTTCCAGTTCTTTTAGTAAATTATGGTGTGGTCTCATGCAAAGTCCCTCATATTTCTGAATTCAGATTGGACTAGATGACACTTTTTGGCTCTGTTACCCTCTGTTATAGAATCATAAAGAACTGGACATAATTGAAATAATTGAACACCCCCACCTTCTGATATATATGATCATCAGGTCCTGTTGTTTCCATCTTCATAACCTCTTTCCTGTATTCCCCTTTTTCTCCTCTAACAAGTCCCACACCCCCACCCCAGACCCTCAATATCTCACACTAGACTTGCAATATGCCTTTGTTTGGTACGCTTTGCCTTCAGGCTCTATTCATTCTAGTCCATTTTTCACTTAGCTACCATTTTGATATTCCTAGAAGTTATGTCTGACTATATCCCCACCCTATATAATAAACTGCAGAGGCTTCCTAGTACTCTTAGGTTTCTATACAAAATCCTCTATTTGGCTTTCAGAGCCCTTTATAATGCAAAATCATCCCTCATTTCTAGTCTTATGCTGAAATTCCTTCCACATACTTTGCAGTCCTTTGACTTTGTCCACTTTGCTGTTCTTTCCATATGATTCTCCATCTTCCTATCCTGCCTTTTTATTGGCCATACCTCATTTCTGGAATGCTCTCCTTCCTCACCCCCATTTTCTGGGTTCTGTGACTTCCTTCATATCTCAACTACCATCTCAATTTCTGCAACAAATTTGCTGGTGCTCCTTAATCTCGGTCTAACCTTATTTTATCCTGGCTTTGTTTTCAACACAATTTATTTCCCTAGTCTATGAGTATGATGGGAGCAGAAATTATAGGTTTTTTCCCCTTTATTGACTTTCTTTTTTTCTCAAGAACTTAATATAGAGTCTAGCATTGAGAGAGGTGGTATTTAACTGACTGATTGGCATCTATAATCAATTTCATGTTTACCAAGTGACTATCAGGGAGACATTTCAAACATTATTATTCCCATTATGTAGATGATGAAACTGAGGTGGACATTCATATGAAACAAGGTAGTATTTGGAAACCATTCTTAAATGCACATTCATCTTATCATGGATCTACCTATAGCATGGTGCGTTTAGTTATTTTATATGCTCTGGATCCCTTTGTCAGTCTGACACCAATGGGCTGCTAATGCCTTTCCTCAGTTAATTATTTTCTATTTATCCTACATGGAGCTCATTTTAAAATATTTGTTTCTATGTTGTCTTCTCTAATAGACTGCAAACTCTGCCTCTTTTTATATCTCTAGTGCTTAGCATATAGTAGATGATTTATAAATATTTATTGATTGGTTGGCAGTGCAATAAATAGAGCTGTCGCCATGGGGTCAGGAAGACTTGTTCAAACACAGACCAGAAGAATTGCTTAAATTTTTTTTTAACTAAACGTTTTTTCACCTCAGGTTCCTCAACTATGGAACAAGGATCATATTAGCACTTACTTCTCAGGATTTTTGCAATGAAAAAATAAGATAATGTTTCCTGGTACTCAGTAGGCACTACATAGACATTTGTTTCCTTCCCCTTGCCTTCTCAGAGTGTTAAGATTAAAGAAGAAATCCATTAAATTTAAATATCCCGAGTATAATTTAAAAGAAGTTTGCAGACTCCAGCTGAAGAGTGGTTGATGTAGCCATTATCCCAGTTTCACATTTTCTGACCCTTAGGTTCCTCTGTGAAATGATGAGAATAATACCTTCATTGCTATTGTCACATAGATATGTGGTGAAACTCAAATAAGACCCAGAGCATGAAACACTATAGAAATGTGAACATTAATTTGAGGACAGAGGACAGAGTTGATCAAGGCCCTTCAGACTCAAAGTTTAGGGGAAGGTTCTTAGCAAGGAAATTGTTCAAAAGGAACTCTAAATTCCACCTCTGTTTCCCATGATATTTTTTTTCTTTTTTTTTAATTTTAGTTTTTTAGGTTTTTGCAAGGTAAATGGGGTTAAGTGGCTTGCCCAAGGCCACACAGCTAGGTAATTATTAAGTGTCTGAGACTGGATTTGAACCCAGGTACTCCTGACTCCAAGTCCAGTGCTTTATCCACTATGCCACCTAGCTGCCCCTCCCCATGATATTTTCTATGGATTGCATGGTATTAATCCTTTCTAGCTCTGTGTGCCTTCTGTATGGTTTGAAATATCTTGATGACATATGGGCAGTGCCATTGAGATGATATTGCTCAAGGGAAGGGTAGTTGTTAGAGGTATATGAAATTCAGAACATTCACTCATGTTTTCAGTGAGGAAGAGGGAACATTTATGGTCTATAAGACATGATAATTGGGTTCTACTCTCAGATCTCTGTAAACTCATTCTATAATGTCAGCTAAATAACTGTCATCCTGGACCTTGACTTCCTTAAGTGAAATATGAGCAGGTTGGATTAGATGCCCAATGACTTCTCTCTATCAGGGTCAGGGGGGGTCTTATAATCTGAAATCCCGTGACATCAAACTAGACTAGAACCTAGGTTCTCTAATTTCAAAGCCGGGGGCTTGAAAGCTGTGTTGTGAAAAGAAGCTTTTGGCAGCAGTGGAGTCTGATCTACATTTAATCTCAATGGCATCAATCTGGTATCTCTTAGACAACTTGAAATATAAAGAGTCTTCCATGGTCAACCTCTAAGATCTTATCCAAATCTAGCTCTCTATGAAGTAGAAAGAGCACTGTATTTAGGGACTAAAAGATCTCCTCTTCTCATGGATGCTTCAGGGAAGTGAAGGCTTCGGAGTCTAGCAGAATGCTTGCCTAAAGGTACAGGCATGGAAAAGAAATGGAATTGAAATTGTCACTTACTGGGTCGCAGATTGGACCTTGGTGGATGGATCTTCATCCATGAGGACGAAAAAGCATCATCTCGATTGAATTTCCCTGTCTAGAAGCCATCACTCAGACCACGGAGCCTTTTTAGATAGATGAGTACGTGATAGATTGATATTAGATGATAAATAGATCAATGGCTATTAGGATTGTTTACTGAGTTCTCAGCAGCTGCCAGACATTGCACCAAGTACTGGACTACAAATACAAACCAAATTAAAAAACTCCTCAGCAATCTTTCATGTTAAAGGATGACAAAAAGGAGCTGAAAATTGAAAGAGGGAAGGAAAATTGTTCCCATAAAGACAAAGTAGAAAAGTAGATCAGTGAATCAATAGACTAGATTAGAAGTGAGGGATAGAAGTGAGCGTAGTTGGTGTGAGCATCTCCTTAAGGGAAGGGTTGAAGCTGGACCTTGCCATCCTGAGGAACAAGTTTTCAGAATGCCAGCAAAAGAAAGCCACTGTGGCAGAGGTAGAGAAGCAGTCTGGGGAGACCCCTGAAAGCTAATCAATTAAATTGAAAAGATGAAGAAACTTTGATTTTTTAAATCTTAATCTAATCTAATAAAATCTAATTGTAAAAGATCAGAAACTTTGGCCTGAATGGACCCCATGTTTTCAGATGTATTTCCAAGTATAAGGAAAGGGATGACCAAGCAGCTTGAGCCCTAATTAGTCTAGACAATGGTTTTTTAATCTAATTCATTGTATACTGAATCTCTTCTCCCTCATCTCTCTTGTTGGGAAGTATTTGCAGAAAAATGTAGTTTATCTAAGAGAGGAAGGATATTAGGTTGGATGGGAATTTCATAGATGAAGAAGGGGAGGGATGATATGCTAGGCAGATCACTGGTATAGACTCTTGGACTCTTTCCCAACAGATGATATCACCTGATCACATATTAAAGGGAGATAGGGCTAGGTCTTGGAAAAAAAAAACCCTTTTAAAAATCATCTTGTTCATCATTTTAAAGAGAGGAAACAGATCCAAATAGGTTAATTAACTTCCTCAAGGCCACATTGGTAAATGAAATATATGGACTTCAAATCCACACCCACTGATTATGAACTGAAGCCATTGTCCAGAATTCAATAGCCCCCCCATAATTTATAGAATAATAAGATTAAAATGCAAAAGATTTTCAAAAGGCAAGACTTATTTCATTTTGCCATTCTATGGAATGTACAACCTAGTTTCCTTTATTTAACAGTTTTATTGAACACAATTGGAAGGAGTCAAATTTAAGGAGTCAAATTGCAAACTCCCATTGGCTCCAGGATGGGTCTTTCTTACAACACTTTGGATATTTTTTCCAACCAGCATCTTTTCAAAAATCTTTGATGCTGTTGAGCTCATTCCCTTATGAGGGAGTGCTCTGCAACTTTGAGAAACCAACTTTAAAAGTTTGTTTTTATATTGAACCAATGATTGCTTTTTTTCTAACTTAGAGAGTCAAATGATCAGCCTAAGAAAATGAGAAGGGAGTTTTCCATACTATAACTTGCTCATTTTACAAATTAAGAAGTCAAGGAAGAGATACCAGGTGACTTACCCCAAATCATTTAACTAGTTGCTTTAGCAAAGACTCAGGTCTTTTGACTCCAAGCACATTTTTTCTACCATTATAATAGCTTCTCACTTTCCCGTTTGTAGAAACCCAGAACACACCTCATTCTTCTTCTGTTTAATAGCCCTTCGGGTATTTGAAGACTGGGATCACATTTCCCTCAGTCTTCTCTTCTCCACCTTCATAATCTCCAAATCTTTTGACCAATCTAAATGATCCCTGGTTGAAGGTTCCTTCATGTTTGCTATACTCCTTTGGGTAGGCTATAGCTTTTCCATTTCCCTCTTATCATTGTGATAATTATATATTCCAAAGATTTATCTAATGGGTTAACTATGAAGTTGCTTATTTGAATCAACTGGGCAATTAATTTCTTAGGACAAAAGAACACATTCAAATTAATTTGGACTAAGCTTTCCAATCAGTTCATTCAATACAGTCTTTTCATCAAATCTCGATTTCATTGATATCACCTCCTCAGACAGTTAAGATAGATCTGGCAATTGTAGATCCCTGCAGAAAAAGACAACAAAAGGAGACCCTTTTGGCCATAGACTGATCATTAACTCTTTGACAGTGTTATTTGGTTTCTTGAGTGCTGGACTCAGTCAGTAAAATGTATTCTGATCTTGCTTCTGATTCATACTAGTCATGTTCCTAGGAAAATCATTAGCTTCTGGGAAGCTGTTTTCTCTTTGCTAAAGTAGTGACAATACTATCTCTAATACCTGCCTCATAGGGTTGTTGTAGGAAAAATCAATGAAATCATTCATATGGCCAGAGTATAGTTTCCAATTGACCACTGTCTTGCTTCTTGGCCACACTCTTGGCCTCTTATTCTCTTTATTAGGAGAGGTTAGAAGAAAATATTCTATGAAATCCATACTAGAAGTAAATTAATTCATAAAATACAGCATTTATTTTCTAGCTACTTTGATTTTCTGATCTTCTCAGTTTTAAAAAGCCTCTTAGCTGGAATATACTTTCTCACCTCTATTTCTGTCTGCCCCTGTGATCCTGGGTATGTCATTTGGCTTAACTTGTACTGTTTCCTCATGTGGAAAGTGAGAGTTTGCCTCAATAGTCTCTGAAGTCTTTCTAAATTTCTCTGTTCTCAGCACCCTCCTCTTTTCCCACCTTGGTTCAAACCTATTTTCTCCATCACTTGAAACTCTAGTGTTCTAGAATCTGCATTATAATAGTTTATGTTTTAAAGTCCCTTCTACTTTGGTGATTTATTCTTTTATAGGGGAGACTGTCTTCAGGAATGTCTGGTTCACAGCCTATTTCATAACTTCCTCTCATATATATGAAATATATACATGTATATGAAATATATACATATATATGAAATATATACATATATATGTATATATATGATACTGCACCCCCACCTCATTCTCCCTTCAGGATTCTCTCTTCTACTCTTTCTGAGGTGTACTCCACTGCACCCTTGAAAATCGAAGGAAAGAAGAGGGATACTGGAAGCTGGTCTTGCTTTCTTGTCTTTTTCCTCCCTTCCAGGTGTGTAGCTCCAGTCCTGTCCAGGCCCCATGACCACACATACTTAGGAAAGGAAGTCTTCTCCAAGGATGTCCAACTCATCTCTCAGTTTCCTTATTAGAGATTCAGGATCATTTTAAGAATCACTGGGACCATCTGTGGAATCAAGGAAGTTTCTCAAGTTCTACCTCTAGACACATTTCCAAGGCCAGACATCTCCTTTTCTCTTTCCTTTTCTCTTCTCTCTGCTGCCTACAAAAACACAGGATTATCTTTGTCATGAAGTACAGGTTTTGGGACAAAGTGACAAAGTTAGAGAATAATCAGGGAAGGAGATAAAATTGGCTTCTCGTCTCTTCCTCATTGCCTCTGAGGGCTGAAGGAGGGACCTCAGAGGGACTAAATGCTCATTAAAACTAAAATTCTGAGAGTGCCTTGGGAATCAGGAATAAACTTTCTGACTCATTTAGATTCTTGAGTAAAAAAAATAGTGAAGATGTAATAGTTGGATTAACTCAGAAAACATGTGATTAAGATGCCAGGACGACTTGGAAGAAAGACCACATTAAGTAAGAACATGGCAGTCAATCAATAAATCATGAAATATTTAGCACACTCTTACTCTGTTCTGTGTTGCACAGCTATACTGTGCTGCATTGGGGTTGCAAATGAAGGGAAAAGAAAATCCCTGCTCTCAAGAAGCTTATGGTCTAATGGGAAAGACAGCAAGCACCAACTGGGTATGTATGACTCCCCTTCTTAAGAATATTGGGGAAGACCTTCTTGATGGAAGGCAGTCAAATGGTACAATGCTTAGGGTGCTAGGTCTGAAGTCAGAAAGACCTAAGTTCAAATCCGTTGTATTTGCACACCTTAAAATGCTACGTAAATGCTAGATATTATGTTGTTGCTGATCTTATCATACTAGGAAATAAGAATTATTTGCTACAGAAGTTTCAGAACTACCTGCTTTGCAAAATGATCCCTGATGATCCTTTGTTTTTCCTTGTCCCTGGACACAGATTTGCATCTTATTTGCATTTTAATGTATCATACATAATATGCATAAGTATTTTATACATCTAAATCTATAGATATTGGAGCAGCTAGTTAGGTGGCACAGTGGATAGAGCACCGGCCCTGGAATCAGGAGGACCTGCCTCAGACACTTAATCATTACCTAGCTGTGTGGCCTTGGGCAAGCCACTTTACCCCATTTGCCTTGAAAAAAACCTAAAAATCTCTCTCTCTCTCTCTCTCTCTCTCTCTCTCTCTATTCTATCATCTCTATATCATCATCTCTATCTCTATCATCTCTATCTCTATCTCTATCTCTATCTCTATCTCTATCTCTATCTCTATCTCTATCTCTATCTCTATCTCTATCTCTATCATCTATCTCTATCTCTCTGTATCTCTATCTCTGTTTCATCTCTGTCTCAATCTATCATCTCTCTCTCTCTATATATATAGATATTTATAAATACACAAACATATAAACATATATACAAATATAAACAAATAAATGCACAAACATATAAACACATATATGTATTTGTTCTAGAAAAGAAGAACATCTGGGAAGCATCAGTAGTCATGATGTTATAATGTCTATCATTGAGATGAACCCCCAAATCCTCTGAACTCATTCAAAACAAGGGATCCAGGGACTGGGTGGGAAAGAAACCAGATGAGGGGAAGGGGCAGACAGGGAGGATAGGAAGAAAGAGGAGACAAGAAAATAGAAAGGAAGAATAAATAGGTAAGTGGTGGAAAAAATTAGAAAGTAAGAGTTTGAGAAAGATTGGGGAAGAAAACAGAAATTTGGCAAGATATGACAATGTATCTATTAAAGGCAGATAATTAATAGGACTCAGCAACTCAGCTTCCCTTTCTTGCCTCAGGTAGAGGAAGAGAAGTGAACTGATAGAGAAAGAAAGTGAGGAAGAAGCTGAATAAATTGACAAGGCTTTGTGGCAATGATGACTTGTGATCCTGTTTCTCTTTGGCTAAGATGGTTATAGAATTGTAAACTTGAAATTTCCTTTTCCTCCCCTTCAAAGATGCATTGGGAAGATTTGACTATGAGAGGAGAAGACAGGGAGTAGCCAGAGGAAGACAAAATAGCATCAGCTAAGACTGTAAGCAAGTTATGAAGAACTGGGAATGGACAGTGCAGAGCAATTTATGCTCATGTACCTGACCAGGTAAGTCAGAAAGTGAGTAAATGAGCATATCAGAAGAGGGGAAATGAAATGATGAGAGAGAGTTAGAGTTCAAACTTGTCCCTGGAGGAGAGAGTGAATTTGAATCCTTACTTTCCTTGGTTAAATGAAAATGTATGCCTGGATATTTCAAGTCTCTCCTTTTTCCCTTCTTATATTTCTACTTCACTTAACCTGGGAAATGAAAAATTTCTATTTTTTGCAACACTTCTTGACTTTGAGTGAAACCATTAAAAGACAAGTCTGGAAATCTCAAGGGACTCCTCTAAATACACGTGATAATCTTCCCTACATTTTTCTGGGAAAGTATATGGTGACAGAAATACAGAGCAGAATTTGTAGCTGGCTCAAACTCTATGAACTGGAAGGGGAAAGCCTTTTCATTGTCTAAGAAGTATCATTTGTCCACATGCAGGACCTGTCCATACATATATTTGTTCATTTGTCTGAAAGATTCTTTCCTTCTCTAAGAATCTGAACACAAGTCCAGATTTTATTTTGAATAATGGGTTTGTGAGTTTGCTTTGTGACCTCATAGAGCATCTTGGTTACTAGAAAGTTCACATCTTTAATTCATTTGGAAAGGGTAATTGAGAATTCCAATTTTTCAGACATTGTGTTGGATAGAATATTTATCAATCTCTTATTTCTGTGTTTCACAGCTATACTGTGCTGCATTGGGGTTGCAAATGAAGGGAAAAGAAAATCCCTGCTCTCAGGAAGCTTATAGTCCAATGGGAAAGACAACAAGCAACAGCTGTGTATATATGACTGTCCCCTTCTTAGGAATATTGGGGAAGACTTTGTTGACAGAAGGCCATCAAATAATACAATGCTGGGAAGCAGTTGTTAATGGCTAAGGAAAGATAATAGGCTTGTTGAATGGCACAATCAAGACCCCAAATACTGACAGCTGTTTCAAATAAAATTAAATGGAATATAATAATATAAAGGTGAAGGCTTACACTTGGACTGTAAAATTCACTTCATAAGAAAAGAGACATAAAGAGTCCTGTAGTTAGTATTCTTAGACAACAGTTAATATGAAGAAAATAGTGTGTTTGTGGAGAGCTTCAAATAACCTCGTATAAGTGAGGTGGTGGTGTACCCAAGAGATGGCCAAAAGAAGGTGAGAGTACTGATGAGTTTGTCATATGAATATCAATGAGAGTGACTGGAGATGGGTATCCTGTGGAAGGAAAGACTGGGAGGGAATTTGTTAACCATCTTCATCTACATGATAGACTCTTAAGTGGCTGAATACTTACACTTGGCCTGCTTGGTCAAAGAAAAGGAACTAGGAACATTAAAAGGAAATTTCGGAATTTAGGTTTAATGCATTTTAAAAAGCACCCTAATTTGTGTTAAGTAAGAGTGGAATGGACTACTTCCATATACTTGGCATTCTAGGTTTCTTTTTTATATTTTGTTATATTATATTTTATAAATTTTATTTTTAATTTATTTCTATTCCATTAATTTATATTTAATTTATTTTCATTTAATTTATTTCCATCACATAGTATGATAAAAAAGATGGATAATCTCTTATTGGAGATTTTATCTTTAAAATTGTGCTTTATTGATTCATTTATAATTCATGGATGTGTTAGGGAACCTCTTTTTCCAGATGAGCACATGTGAACAGGTCTTTTCCAGTGGACATTTCAACTCAAAGCTATCTGATTCCTGTATCTTACAATTTGTCATTCTCTTTACCAACACAAGCAGAAACTCTCAAGTCCTACATGCTAAAGTGGAGAAAAACCTTAGAAACAGCTTACTCAATCCCTCCCATTTTGTCAGTGAGAAAACAGAAATTTATAGACAAGAAAGGATTTGCTTGGGACCACCCAACTAATTGGAGGCTGGGAAACCCCAAATCTGTACTCATAGAGCTAATTTTTCCAGAGCTGGAACCTAAACCTATTCTTCCAACCCAAGTCCAGTGGTCTTTCTACTGTCACAGAGTTGTTTCTGAGTTCTTTTCTACCCCTCTCTTACTCTGGTTCTCTCTTATTATTTTGGTTTGCAATTCATGATTGAGGTGATACATAGAGTTTTATACTAAAAGAGATTAAAAATGAAGCTGCAAACAAGAAGTGTGCATCAAACAGGGGCGGATAATCAAGGGTTTTTGGAAGGAGTAGTTGTATCTAGTTTTTATTTCTTTTTTTTTGTAATAAAGGAAAATCTTATTATATGACATATCTTGGCCTATTCCCCCCCTCTCCTTTTTCTTTCTCCCATTACATTTCCCTTTTTTCTATTGACTCCATTTTTAGACCATATTTTATCTTTGAATTCCACTTTCTCCTGTGCTTCAAACTATAAAAGCTCCTTCTACCTGCTCTATGAACTGAGAAGGTATTATCAGTGTCATTTTTCTATGCAGGAATACATGCAGTAAATCCTCATTAAGTCCCTCCTATTTCCCCCCTCTCCTCCAATCTCCATGCTTCACCTGAGTCCTGTATCTGAAGATCAAACCTTCTGTTCAGCTCTGGCTATTTCAAAAGGAACATTTGAAATTCCCCTGGTTCATTGAAAGTCCATCTTTTTCCCTGGAAGAGGACATTCAGCCTTGCTGGGTAGTTCATTCTTGGCTGCATTCTAAGCTCTTTTGCCTTCGGGTATATTGTATTCCAAGCCCTATGAGCTTCCAATGTAGCTGCTGCTAAGTCCTGTGTGATCCTGACTTCAGCTCCATGATATTTGAACTATGTCCTTCTGGCTACTTGTAATATTTTCTCTTTTACTTGGGAGTTCTGGAACTTGGCTATAATATTCCTGGGGGTTGGTTTTTTGGGATCTCTTTCTCAGGGGGATCGGTGGATTCTCTCCATTTCCATTTTGCCCTCTGCTTCTAGAATATCAGGGCAATTTTCCTGTAGTAATTCTTTGAAAATGATGTCAAGGCTCTTTTCCTGATCATGACTTTCAGGTATTCCAATAATTTTTAAATTATCTTTCCTAAGTCTATTTTCCATATTAGTTGTTTTTTCAATGAGATATTTCACATTTTCTTCTAATTTTTCATTTTTTTTGGTTTTGAATTATTGATTCCTGATTTCTGGTAAATTCATCAATCTCCCTGAATTTTATTCTTTGTCTGAAGGATTTGTACTCCTCAGAGAGTTTTCTTATCTCTTTTTCCATCTGGCCAATTTTGCTTTTTAAAGCATTCTTCTCCTCAATAACTTTTTGAACTGTTTTATCCATTTGGCCTAAGCTGTTTTTTAGCATGCTATTTTCTTCAGCATTTTTTTTTTGGATTTCCTTGACTAAGCTGCTGACTTCATTTTCATGTTTTTCCTGCATCTCTCTCCTTTCTCTTCTCAGTTTTTCTTCCAACTCCCTCATTTGATTTTCAAAGTCTTTTTTGAGCTCTGTCATAGCCTGAGCCCAATTTCTGTTTTTCTTGGAGTCTTTAGATGCAGGAGCTTGTGCTTCCTCATCCTCAGACTGAGTATTTTGATCCTTCTTGGGCTCATTTGCAAAATATTTCTCAATGGTCTTCCTCTTGTTTCTTTGCTTGCTCATTTTCCCAGCCTAAGCCTGTTTTTTTTTGGGTGCTTCCTGAGCTTTTGGGACACTCCCACAAGGGTCTCAGTGTGTGAGGCTCTGTCTTCCCTCCTGGTCTGTGAATGACCATAAGCACCCCGCTCTGCCATGGGGCCAAGGTGGGGGGGCCTGTTGTTCTATGGGGAGGCCTAGACTGCCATCAGGATCTGAATGCCGTCAGAGCCCCAGAGTCATGTTCCAGGGGCAGAGGACAGAGCTCAGCAATCTCTCTCTCTTCACTCCCCTCCCTCAGCTCAATGGGCTCATGCCCTGGGGGCTCCTGCTTACCAGCTCAGCCTGCTTCTGTTTTCAGATCTGGGCTGGGGAAAGACCAAGCTGCTTGCTGTGTGCCCTGAGGGCTGGGCTCCACGTGCTTGCTCTGGCAGAGGTCCTCTGTTGTTCCCCCACTTTGTGCCTGGTGCTCCTCGGGGTGCAGCTCAGGAGACTCCCCCGCTGCTGTGAGCCCTGGCTCCCAGTACTCTGGGGTTGCCTCCGGGAGGCTGAAGTTCTTTGGCTCTGGTGGGCCACCCCTCTGGCAGGCAGAGCCTTTCTTCTCTTTTCCAGGTTACCTTGAGTAGGAGAACTGCCTCACTGGGTCTCTTTGTGGGTTCTGTCTCTCGAAAGTTTAGTTAGAGTCCTTAGCTTATGAGTTTTATCAGAGAGCTCCTAAGACTGGATCCCTTCTTGTCACCATCTTGGTTCCACCCCCTATCTAGTTTTTATTTCAATTATATATCAAATTACTCAGAACTTTGCTGGGGGGGGAAGAGTAGAATGGGATGGAAGAAGAGAAAACAATCCCTACTCTTTAGGAGCTTTCAGCTTTATTAGTCATACGACTCACACATATAAAAAGAGATAGCAGCATATGGATAATTTTATTTACATGTTGAGAGAAGGGAGAGATTAGATATGTTGGAGTGGCTGGAGAAATGCCTTCATGGGTCATGGGAGAATTGAGTTGAATCTTGAAAGATGAACTGGAGACTGGCAATTCCAATTTTTTAATGACTCTCTTTAGTGCATCTACAGTGATACTGTGTTTGCCCTTGAAAATTCTAGTCAATTCCTTGGGTATCTCCATATTCCCCTTCCTTTACAGGAGATCTTTATTGAATTGGATCACATTCACCAAATCATCAGAAAATGCCTCATCAATATTAGCCTTTAAGTTCAAAATGGACCCAGAATGGAAGGATATTGTCTAAAGTAGGTAGAGTCTTTCTGTCTTCTGTAGTTTTTCAGACAATATATCCTAAGTATGGTATTCAGTTCTAGTCCCCATTTTTAGGAGACAAATTGATAAATAGAATGGTGAAGGGATTAGATATTATGTCATCTGTGTGCCTCTTTTGATTTGCTAAGGCAAACAAGGGTACTTGAGAAGACAAATTTCATGTCTGAATTTTTCTCCCTTCTAGGATCCTGGGTGCTATGATGGTTTTTGGAATCTCAAGGTAATGGTTTGGGAGTTAGTACATGTGAAGACAAGTCCTTTCTTAGATTGCTAAAACTATATCTCTTATATTGCAGCTGTAAGTGACTTTACCTCCTTTACATTGCAGTGTTTTTGGAAATCCCAGAGGACAACACTGAAGCCTGGAGGCATTTGTGTAAAAATAAAGGCTGCTAAGAAACAACCCTCTCTCTTTTTCAACATTTTATCATATTAGATTTTATCAGTTGTATTTAATCAATAATCAGACCTCACCTTTGGGCTACAGGAAAAAAACAACTCTTTTCTTAGGTGGCATTCTTCTGGCCACATAATTTCTGTAAGGCCCCTTTCACATCTTTGTTCCGGAGACTATAGATAAGGGGGTTGAGCATGGGTGTCACAACACCATAGAGCATAGAGATGATTTTGTCCCTATCTCTGCTGGCCTTGTCTTGTGGCATCATATACATGGAAATCGCTGTGCCATAGAAGATAATTACCACAGTGAGGTGGGAACTACAGGTGGAGAAAGCCTTCTTTCGACCCTTAGTTGAGTTCATCTTCAGCACAGTCCGGAGGATGCGCCCATAGGAGACAAGGATGAAGGCAAAGGGTACTAGGAGAGTAAGGAAACTAGAGGCCATCATAAAATATTCATTGTATCTCAGATCATTGCAAGCAATTTTGATGACAGCCAAAAGCTCACAGGAGAAGTGGTTGATGATGTGCTGGCCACAGAACTCTAGTGGTGTGGTCATGGTTGGGATTACAGTGAGGAGAAAGGCTGAGACCCAGGACCCTACTGAAAGCTGAATACAGAGCTGAGGATGCATCCTCACTGAGTAACGTAAAGGGTCACCAATGGCTATACAACGGTCATATGCCATGACAGCCAATAGGAGACATTCCACAACCCCCAAGTAGAGACCAGCACACATCTGTGCCAAACACTGGCCTAGGGAGATGATGGGAATTCTGACCAAACAGTTAATGATCATCTGAGGGATGCTAGCTGATGTGTAACAGATGTCTAGAAAGGATAGGTTGCTGAGGAAGAAATACATGGGTGTGTGGAGACGTGAATCATAGTGGATCAATAAGAGAATGAGGACATTCCCCAATAAAGTTATAAGATAGGATATCAGGAGCAGGCAGAAGAAGATGACCTGAGCCTTGGGGTATTCTGACAACCCAATCAGAATGAAATAGGTTACAGCTGTGTTATTTCTTCTATCCATAGCCTTCCTTCCCTATCTGCATCACCAAAGCAGGGGAAACACATTAGGTAACAACATGATAATGACCTCCATTTTATATTTTTCATGATAGACTTATTTGTATAGGTCTTTCATTCTAATCCTTTGGTACCAAATGTCCATGGTTTTTTGGAGTCTTCCATACCTTAATTCCTCACTAGTTGTGATTAGCAAATCAGTAATCCTTTTCTGGTAAGGATCCTCTCTGCACTTCACAAAGTTCATTTTGAGATAGCAGATCTTCTACTCCATTGTTGGGCCTCTACTTGGAAAGTTCTTATAATGGTAGACCCTGTCAGACTGTGTATGGCAAGTGCAACATGGTCAATGGTAATTCCTCTGAAATGATGAAGTCTTCATGTATGATTAAGAGAGGCCTCATGACATAGAAATAGCCCACTAGTAGGATGTCTGTTTGAAAATTGGTCCTTTGGAAATCAAACATATCAGTGATATCAGTGATCATTTGTTAAGTGCCTGCTATGTACCAGTTTTTCTAGGGCTAAAGCACAAAAACAACAATGAAATAACTTCCTTATTATTCTATCCAGGGGAGACAAATATTGACTGGTTGTGTGACCTTGGACAAGTGACTTAATCATCTCACCTCCACTAGTAGCCTCAATATTTTACCTACAAAATAAAGAGGTTGGATTACCTGCTCTATGATGTCTCCATCAGTTCTCCATTTATGGTTTTCTGGATTTAGTGAAGACAATAAGTTATAAGAATGAAAGAAATGCATTTTAAAAGATATATTTACAAAGGCAATGAACTAAGAGACATTGAGTCACCGTGAGAAGGGCACTGGCCTAGAAGTCAATAGGCTCAGATTCTAATCTCTAACTGTCATTGACTTGTAGTAAAGGCATGGCTAAAACACTTTCCCTCTCTTGGTTGGGTTTTTAATCAATTATTCCTTTGTTCTGATACTCTGTTACTTAAATAATCTTATTTGAATCTTACCGAGATAGATGGTGGCTCAGTAGATAGAGCACTGGACCTTGAGTTACTCATCTTCCTGGTTTCAAATCCAGTCTCAGACACTTCCTAGTTGTGTGACCTTGGAAAAGTCATTTAACTTTTGTTTTCCTGTCAAAAGAGAATTCACAAAAGGCAATTCACAGGGCAAGAAAATGGCAAATCATTCCAGTATCTTCACCAAGAAAGCCCATGAACTTGCCCATGGGGTTACAAAAGTTAGGCATGACTGAACATCAACAAAAAATGTGACTCAAAGTCTCCTTGTTCCAATGAGGAATCTAAGTGTTGAAATCTAGCTTCTTTAAGTATGATTTATCTCTAGTAACTGCCTGCATGGTTTTAAAGATCTTATTGCTATAAAGATATTGCACTGCTTTGGTTTGACTCAGAGTGAATGTAGTTCTGGAAGGAACTAAGGAACAGGTTGCCTTGAGAAACACATGGGTTTCAGATAATTCAATGGGCTAGAAGTCATTTGAAGTGGGTTCTAGCCTGAATTCTGTGAGATTTTAGAGAAATAATATTTCCAGGATTTAGTTCTTCATCTATCACTGATCAAGGTCCTTCCACTTTTGTTTATGACCTTGTAGTCTCCAGTCTTATGAAGTCAAATGAGATAAAAACACAGACACTTACCCCAAATCATATCCTAAAGCAGTGTAGGTATAGTGGAATGGACAATAGATTTGACTTTGAAAGATATTAGCTTCTTTTTTTGGCCCTACCATTTATTGGCTGGGTGATGTCAGTCCAATTACTTCATATCTCTGCCCCTTTCTGAGCTTTATGACTAATTATTTGACATAAAATATCTAAGATTTCCTCCACAATCAGAATTCTATGAAATAGAAAGGGCAATGAAATTCTCCCTTTCAATAATTGTGACCTGAGCAAATCAAATACATATATACATATGTGTATATATATATATATATATATATATATATATATATATATATATATATATATATATATATATACCTCTCTCATGATCTCCTCATCTGTGAAATAGGGATAATTGCATTATACTCATTAAACATAGGTTGTGAGCAAAACTAGTTTTAGTCTTTAAACTATACAGAAACGCAAGCTGCCCCCAGATTAGAAGCTAGAACAATACTTCTCAGCCTGTGGCCCAACCTCAGAAAGCCAGTGGTTGTCCTTACTCAACATCTTATGAAGTCATCATAATTCCTTCAGCCAACTGAAGACTTTGGGGTTGGCAGTGATTGGTGCTTGTCCAAAAGCACTGTTATAGGAAATAAATGCAAAGGAAGTGGGCCACTTACTGGTCAGAAGATAGTGCCTGATATTTATGTTTTCATTTATGGAACCAAAAGCCCTTGTTTAGATTTTATCTCTTTGTTTAGTAATTAGAAAACTCATCATTTGGAATATGTATATTACTGAATAGAGAAGCTATTCTAATAGACCATTGAAAAGCAGAGGAGAAATCATTTCAAAAGAAGAAATGCAGAAACTTTGTCCTGGGTAATCCCTATGATCTCTACACCTGAATTCTTTTCTACATTTACCCTTATGCTATCAGGAATTTGGAGAAGGTATGGTAATCCATTGGAGAGATTTTAGGACGGTTGGGAGTTTTGTCAATGAAGAAAGGTATGGCAGATGTTTCAGGCAGATCAAGGAGTGAGGGCTATGGGTTTTGCTCTCTTTCCCAGGAAATGACCTCACAGCATCAAAGACTAGTACTATATTGGAACAGATTTTTTTTAGATTATCTAATCTATCTCCTTTATTGTACAGATTCAGATACTGAGGTCTGGGATTGTTGAATGACTTATCCAGGATCTTGTGGGTAAGTGGAAGATGAAGGGTCAAATCTAATTCTACCTTCTACAAAGCCAGAATCCTTTCCAGTATACTTTATCTTGTGATGGAAAATTAGAGAAACAAAAGTAGGATACTTTACCTTTAAAAAAAAATGGATTTAATTTATTTCATACATTTGGAAAGAACTTTGGAGGTCATAGATTCCAAATTTCCACCTATTGTGTATTGGTCTTACCTACATCATGTCTGGAACATACTCATTCAGCATCTTCTTTAAAAATTCTTATGTTGGAATTTTTGCTATTTTGTGAGGCAACCTGTTTCTTAGTTCAGATTATTTGAAAGTTCATATTTTGGGGCAGCTAGGTGGCACAGTGGATAGAGCACCGGCCCTGGAGTCAGGAGTCCCTGAGTTCAAATCCGGCCTCAGACACTTAATAATTACGTAGTTGGGCCTTGGGCAAGTCACTTAACCCCATTGCCTTGCAAAAACCAAACAAACAAAAAAAATATTTCTATTGAATCAATTTTGCCATAACTGATCTACTCCAATGTGTCCTGAAGATCTCAAAGGGAAGTGAGAAGAAACTGGAGGTAAAAAAGTGTGACTACTTACCCAGAGTCTCAGAGCTTAGAGATTACTTCCACTGCAGCTAGGCTCTGGTTCACAGTTCCTTCATCCTCTTTGTCACTTTCCCTTCAAAGCATCACTGCTTCTCTATGTCCACATGATATATAGAAAAAGGGATCATAGTCACCAAAAATTTTATGGATTTGTTATAAAGCTATTAGTTAGATTTAATCAGACAAATAATTTCATGGGGTAGAGGTGAGAGAACACTATAATATTCTTTAACTAAACTGCCCAGTCAGTTAAATAACTGTCCTTGTTCCACAACATTATGTTCCTCAGACCATCTGGTGTTGGGCCTGGAAATTTTAGGCTGATATCAAAAAGGAAAAACAGGTAGTTATAGTCCTGTAACCTCAATGAGACTTTTTCTGAAAGGCAGGATAGTATAGAGTGCTAGAATATTAAATTTATTGTTAGAAAAAAGTGCCTTCTAATCTTGCTTCTGAACTCTGAGTATACACATGATCCAAAGCATTTACTTAGGATTCTTGACCTCAGTTTCTTCCTTTGCAAAACTGAATAATGATAATACCTGTAGCACCTATCTCATAGTGTTATTGTGAGGATCTTATGAAACAATGTTTATGGTCAGATTGTGATTTCCAGTTTGATCACATTCTGGCAATGGGGTCAGTCCATCGGTTCTATCTTGCTGGGTTCAGAATCTCATTTCTTTGAGAGGAGGGTGTTGGACTAATCATTCTCTGAGTTCCTTCTCAGTAGTGACCTATATCTGCAATTTTCAGGTCCATTCTAATTCTGGCACCTCTGCCATACCATCTCATCTATGAGAAATTCTTCCTATTTTTTTCTTGAGAAGCAACTTAATCTCTCTGGGATTAAGTTTTTATTTCTATAAAAATGATGGGATTATAGATTTATGTTTCTCCAGTTTAGCGTTCTAACAGTTCTCCAAGCTCTGCCATTCTATATTCAAAAATTATTTGACCCTGCCTTTCTGGACTCTATCCTTTGATATTCCTAAACCCACTTGACCTTTATATTTGATACTTTTATGAAAAAAGCCCCCTCTCTCCTCACCCATATTCAGAAATTATAACTCTCAGGTTGGTTCACATATACACTTTCTCAAATTTGTATATGTATTAATGCTCCCCTTCCTTATGAGTTCCCTCATTATTCTGTCTGTGACATACCCAATTGTCCAGGGAAGGAGACAAGAGGAAAGAGAAGAAAGACTTGAAACTGTCCCTATTTCCATATCCTTTTGCCTTCCACAGCATCGGCCTCTGTGAAGATATACTTAACATATTCTTTGAGTATGTATAGCTAGCTCATCCTCCCCCAAGTACAAGAAGGGTGGTTTGAGGAAGAGTTCCAGAATCGGTAGGTCCGGTCTTCCAAAGGTAAAGAAGTTTGTAAAGATGGGTCTCTAGACCTATTGCCCAAGTCTTTAAAGTTCTGTCTTTTTTTGTTTCTAGACTCTATAATTTCTGGCACCACCATACCACTCGTAAAGGATGGCTGGTATTTGGATTGAACCAAAGTAAAAAACAAATATAACTAAGGAAGCAGATAAAACATGCCTTCTTCTCTCCTCCTCGCTGCCTCCATGGGGGCTTAGCAAGGGACCCCTAAGGGATGGAGGGCTCATTAAATTACAAAGTGCTGAGAGTGACTTGGGAATCAGGAGTTAACTTTTGGACTCACTTGTAGTCATTAGAGAAGTTTGTGAAGATGTCTTTTTTGAACCCACTTAGAGAACAAATAATTCAGCTGCTTGGAAAATGTCTGAGGTGAAAGAGATAAAGGGAACATTCCACAAGACTATTTACATTTTTAGTCTAATCATTTAATCATAAATTCTGAATGCCAGATTTGGGAAAACCCTGAGATCATAGAATGTTGGAGATGAGAGGACCCTTTGAACAGGGAATATCATACCTGGGAGTAACCTTTAGGACTGAGAATGTTAGAACTGTAGAGGTACCTTAGAACAGGGGATGTCAAGACTGTTGAGGGTTTTTAGAATTGAAAATATTATGGTTGGGAAATCTTAATAATTCTCTAGTCCGGACCTCTCATTCTCTAGATGTGAAAAACAGATCTATAGAGGAAGAATCTGACCCCAGATACAAATAACAGGAATATATAGTACCAGAGCCCTAGTTTCTTGTTACTCCTTTCTATGCTCTTTTCTCTATGCTACATTCACTTTTTCTTAGGGCCCTTTGCTTTTTTTATATTTCATATAAAAATTGGGTTCCCAAAAAAAGCTTTTATTCTTGGTTTGGTTCTGTACTATAGACTTCAGAGAGATCCAGAGAGAGCAGATCCTAAAATTCCTCCTAAGAGTGGAGAATTATTGAGAGCTGACTTTCAGGGACACAGGATTTCTTCAGAGAAATGAGTCCCTCCAGGGATCCTTATCCTGATTCAATATCAAAATATTGAATATGGGAGGGTTCTATATCACTGATTCAGGGGGTCCTGAAAACAAGGTAATCTTAAACAATGGAAGCTATTATGTGGAAGGTCAATGGTGCAAAGACTGGAATAACTTTGACTTTTATTCTGTATCATAGTAAGAATAAATATATAGTAAATGGCAGTTTATTATTTTCTTTTTGGGAAGGCAATGGGGCTAGTGACTTGCCCAAGGCCACACAGCTGGGTAATAAGTGTCTGAGGTTGGATTTGAACTCAGGTACTCCTGACTCCAGGGCCAGTGCTCTATCTACTGTCCACTGTACCACCTAGCTGCTCAGCAGTTTATTATTTTAAAACTATGACTAAAGAAATCAATTAACTTGATGAGTTTCCCTAGAAAGCGAAGGTATTTTATATATCAGGAAAATCTGAGGAAGATTGATGACTGACAAGTACCTAAGAGAATGCCCACATTGTGATAATATTTGGAAGATCCAATGGTTATTTGTTTGTTGTTTATTTTTTCCTAGAAAATAATTCTAGTCATAGAGTTAGGGTCTGAGAGATGGGAGGATCTTTAAAATGGAAGTTATCCATCTGGATACACACACACACACAAACATATATATATATATATATATATATGTATGTATGTATGTATACTGGATATACTGGACTTGAAGTTCAGAATGCCTCAGGTTCAAATACTATCTCTGATTATACAGTTTTATTACCTTGTCCTAGTCATTTAAATAGGTTTCAGCTTTTTTTATCTGGGGGAAAGTCAAAATAGCTATTGAATGTATCTCACAGCACTGTTGTGAGGAACAAAATAAGAAAGCATTGTAAGTATTATCATATAGACCATGATTTAGAGATTGAGAAACTAAAACCTAGAAAGTTTCCATGATTAACCCAATACCCACATACACTTAGTGATAGAAGCAGGATTCAGTCCTGAATCCTCTGATTCCAAATCTAGTTTTATTGTCATTCCCCAACAAGAACTATCTCCTCCTTTATCCCTGTCTCACATGAAGAGGTAGCTTTTATTCTCATCATAGTTGATCCCTTTATATTCATAAGGAATCCTACTTCATACTGTCTTCCGCAACATATTGCCATCTAGATCATCCCCATTCTCTTTCTCATCTTCAGTCTTTCCTTGTCTGTTGGGCTACAAATGAGCTCATGTCTCTGTCTTCTTTGAAACATTTTCACTTCATCTATCCATCCTTGCTAATATGTCTCCTACCTTTCATGGAAAAACTACGTGAGAAGGCCAATAGATATAACTACTTCTTTTCCTCAATCTTTTCTGAATTTTCTACATTCTAGCTTTTGAATTTATAATCTGACCAGAATGACTCTTTCCAAAGTTAATAATAATCTCTCAAATGCCCAATCTAATAGCCTTTTCTCAATCCTCACCATTCTAGACCTGGCTACAGTGTTTAACATTGTCAACCATCTCTTCTCCTTGACACGCTCTCCTCTCTATGGTTTCATGATAATATTTCCTGGTTTTCCTTTTATAAGACTGTTCCCCCCCCCCCCAGTCTCTTTTGCTGGATCTTTATCCATAGGACACCCACTAACTGGATGTCCTACATGATTCTGCCTTGGACCCTTTCCCTTTCCACCTCTGTACTATTTCATTTGGTGATCTGATCAGCTACCAGGCATTCAGTTATCATCTTTTTGTCGATGATTTGATTCTCAAATCAATATATTCAGTCTTAACCTCTGTACTGACCTCCCATCTTTCACATTGAACTGCTTACTAGAAACATTGAACAGGATGTTATGTAGACATCCTAAACTCAACCTATCCAAAGCACTGTCTTCTACCTTTCCTAACGTCCCTATTACTGTCAAATCAGGCAACTAGATGGCACGGGGGTAGAGTACCAGTCCTGAAGTTAGGCAGATCCTGAGTTCAAATTTGAGTGTTGGAGTTGACACTTTCAAATCTCAGACACTTGTCAGCTATGCAAACTTGGGCAAATCACTTAACCCTGTTTGCCTTACATCCAGGCTATCCCCATTGTCCAGATTCATATCTGACCACTGGACCCAGATACTCTGGGGGGAGAAAGTGAGGCAAAGTAACACTCAAATCCAGTAATTTACTTGCATGTTGCAGCATCACATACCTGATGTCATGGTCTTCTTTGAGAATGAAGAACAAATATTATTACTGCCAAAGTCACTGAAGTCACCTTTGACTCCTCACTTTCTCTGACTCTCCCTTTTTCCAATCTGTTGTAAGATCTGATAATTTTACATTCATCACATTTTTTTAATATATTCCCAACTGTCCTCTGACACTATCACCACCATAGTGCATGGTCCTCATCACCCCACATTTTGTCTCCCTGATTAAAATGTGGTTTCAATGAAAGCAGGGGTTGCTTTTCACCTTCTCCTTCCTTCCTTCCTTCCTTCCTTCCTTCCTTCCTTCCTTCCTTCCTTCCTTCCTTCCTCCTTCCTTCCTTCCTTCCTTCCTTCCTTCCTTCCTTCCTTCCTTCCTTCCTTCCTTTCTTTCTTTCTTTCTTTCTTTCTTTCTTTCTTTCCTTTCTTTCTTTCTTTCTTTCTTTTCCTTTCTTTCTTTCTTCCTCCCCTCCCTCCCCTCCCCTCCCCTTCCCTCCCCTCCCCTCCCCCTTCCCCTCCCTCCCCTCCCCCTCCCCTCCCCCTCCCCTTCCCTTCCCTTCCCTTCCCTTCCCTCCCCTTCCCTTCCCTCCCCTTCCCTTCCCTTCCCTTCCCTTCCCTTCCCTTCCCCTTCCCCTCCCCTTCCCTTCCCTTCCCTTCCCTTCCCTTCCCTTCCCTTCCCTTCCCTTCCCTTCCCTTCCCTTCCCTTCCCTTCCCTTCCCTTCCCTTCCCTTCCCTCTCCTTTTCCCCCCTCTCCTTTTTCCTCTCCCTTTTCCTCTCCCTTTTCCTCTCCTTTTTTCTCTCCTTTTTCCTCTCCTTTTTCCTTTTCTTTTTTGGGGGGATATTTCTAATTTCCAGAACAGTATCAGACATACAGGCAAATATTAGGCACTTACTGAGTAATATTGACTGCATGTATCTCCTGTTATATTGACCCTTTGAAAAGAGGCCAGGGCAGGTGAGTGTTGTGTTTGTGTTTTTTATTCATCCTTGGCACCTGTCTGTTCTGTTGTTTGGCACAACCATGGTGACTGAAGTGTCAGTCTGCTGGTTGAGGAGAAAATACAAACAGGCTAATCTACTGCTCTGAAATAGCAACTCTTTGCAACTCTATCTGATATTGTACAATTGCAGTTATTGGAGAGATTTGTAAAAAAGTGGCACCCATGGTGTTTTTTGTTAAATTTTGAGAATCATCCCTTCTTTTATTTCTCCCTGTTCTGTCAAAATGTAACCAACATCCCTTCTTAAGAGTCATTTTTCTCCCCCATTAGTTTCCTAAAGGCGCCTTTGACATCCTTGTTCCTGAGACTGTAGATGACGGGGTTGAGCATGGGTGGAAGGACACCATACAATATAGAAATTATCTTATCCCTATCCCTGCTGGTCTTGTCCTGTGGCATCATGTACATGGAGATGGCAGTGCCATAGAAGACAATCACCACAGTGAGATGGGAGCTGCAGGTGGAAAAAGCCTTTTTTCGACCATCAGCTGAGCGCATCTTTAGCACAGCTCTCAGAATACGGCCATAAGAGGCAAGGATGAAGGCAAAAGGTGCTAGGAGAGTCAGGGAACTGCTGGCCACCATAAACAGTTCATTCAAATGCAGATCATTGCAAGCTAGCTTGATAACTGCCAGAAGCTCACAAGAAAAGTGATTGATGAGGTTGTGGCCACAGAATTCCAATGGGGTAGTCAGTGTAGGGATCACGGTGAGCAGAAAGGATGATACCCAGGAAACAATGGCAAGTTGTAGACAGAGCTGGGGATTCATTCTCACTGGGTAGCGCAGTGGGTCACCAATGGCAATGCAACGGTCATAGGCCATGACTGCTAGAAGAAGGCATTCCACAACCCCCAAGTAGAGACCAGCACACATCTGTGCCAGACACTGGCCCAGGGAGATGGCAGGGATACTCACTAAGCAATTTATTAGTACTTGGGGGAGACTGGATGAAGTATAACAGATGTCCAGGAAGGATAGGTTGCTGATGAAGAAATACATTGGTGTGTGAAGGTGGGGGTCATAATAAATCAAGAAGAGAATGAGGCTATTCCCCAGCAAAGTGATAACATAGGACACCAGCAGCAGGCAGAAGAAAATGACTTGGGCTCTGGGATACTCTGAGAGTCCAATTAGGATGAAATAAGTCACAGATGTGTCATTTTTTCCATCCATAGTCTTCCTTCACTATCTACACCACCAAAGAGAGGGAAAAACATCAAATCACGAAATTGTCCTGACAGATATTTTGAATTTTAAATGACAGATCAGTTTTCATTGTCTCTTTCAACCATCCAATGATAAATCTCCATCATCACTATCATCACAAAAGCTAGTATTTAAATAGTGCTTTCAAGTTTGAAAAATGTTTCACATATCTCATTTCTTCCCTCAAAATAGTGTAGTAAGCATTAGTTATGTCCCCTAATTTTAGCTGAGGAAAATAAGGTTAAAACAGGTTTTTTTTTTTTACCTTGACCAGGGTCACCCTGCAACTGACCAGTAAAGTTCTTTAACTTAAATTTTCCTGACTTCTTCTGGTATTCTATGCTTTATGTCTCTATGATAATATTTGTGAGTGGTGGCCAGTGTCCTGGGGATCATCTTCCTTGAACTTACCTAAGTAGGCTTAGCAATGTAGCCTTAGTGCTTATTTCACTGCAATATTATATCTTGGGATCTACCAGACTTCTCATTGCAAATATACATTGGTGAAGAGATCATGGAGACCTCTCTGCTACAATTAAGTATTCCCTTATGAGTATGGGAAGCAGAATGGTATCATATAAAGAATACTAGCTATGATGTCAGATAACCAATTTCTAAATCTTGCATCTGTGATTTAATCAATTAATCAATCAATCCAATAAATATTTCTTTCATATTTCCTGTTTGCCAGGCACTATACTGTATGAAGAAATATTAAAAACAGCAAATGAAACAGTTCCTGTCTTCAGGGAACTTATATTTTATGTGGGGAAAACAAATATTTAATGTTAATTTAACTTGGGCAAGTTTCCTTATCATTCTGGGTCTCAGTCTGCTCATCTGCAAAATGCAAAGATTAGACTAGATGCTCTCTTCAAATCTTTCTAGCTCTAAGCTTTGGTCTGATAAAATTTGGTGGGGGTAAAACAAAAAAAAATGGTGATTCCCATTCACTCAGTCTTTTACACACTCAATGCATTGTATAAACATCAAAGAGTTAAAAGAGAATCACTGGTGTGAAAATTACCAGTACTCCTAGACCTGTCACTAATTTACTCTGTGACCTTGGGCAAGGGCAGTTTCTTTCTCTAGCTAAGGTTGGACCAGAATAGCCCATTTTAAATCTGATATTCTATGATATAGATGATCTTTTTGAAACTTTGGAACTAAATTTTATTTAAGATAAGTATTATTTAAGATAAGTATTATTATCCTTGTCATGCACCTGAGGAGTCTGAAGTAGACCCCTTGTAAATATTCTTATGTGGACCAAGCTAGAGTGAAGCTTATTTCTGGGAATGCTATCTTTCTCCACAGAGTTCAACCTTTGGCGATTGCCACCATTCAGTCTTTCCACGTCCTTCACAAACATGCAGGGTAATACCTTCTTCCACCAAGAGATAATTTAAATCATAGATGGAAAAGAAAAACCCCAAATTCCCCTTAGCTAGGACCTTCAAGGCTACATTAAGTGAAGTGGAAATAGGATTAGAAGTAAAGCTAGAGTTTGTTGTAGACTCAGACCCATTGTTCATTAGCTCTGTAATTTTGAGTCGATTAAATTATCCTCTCTGAGTCCGTTTCCTTATGTTTAGAATAGGAATCACAATGTCGCTCCTGCTATGTTATTTAAAAACTCAAGATACTGGAAATCAAAATCTATAGAAATATCTATTATATACACATAGACATATGTATTTGTATATATATTATATTATATATTATATGTATGTATACATGTATATATATATGTATATATAAAATATTTCTGGGTCATTGAGTCGCTGGACCACTAACATTCAAAATAGGAATCATCGAGAGGGTCAAGAAAATGTCAAGTCTAACTTATCTTAAGAATTGAATTCTAATCTCTTTTTATAACTCCAACACTAAATCCAGTTGACTGACTAGCGCCATTTGCCTGTGTCTAGAATTGTTCCTCCATATGAAGGATTTTAGTCTTGTAGGTAATTCAAGACATAGCCACTGAGAATCATGTTGCTGAGACTGAATTTGTTTATGAAAGAAATAAGAAATTCAAGAGAGAAGCAGGAATTTTAACGTTAGTAAACCAAGACCTGTATTAGAAGTCAAGAGAGTTGGATTTTAGCTCCAACTGTAATAAACTCAGTGTAACCTGGGTTAACTCATTTAAAATTATTGGAGTCTTATTTCCTTCTTTGTAGAATGAGTGTGTTGGATGAAGTGACTGCTGAGTCAATGGGAGCATTGGTGAATGATTCTGTAGTAGGTGATACTGGGAACTTGGATCTTCACTCCCACACCATGATGAGGACAAGTAGTGTGAGAGATGTGGTGTTGCAAAGCCATCACTGTATCTGATTTCGAGCATTTGAGTCCAGGTCTTCCTGTTTCTTAGCTATATGATGTCAACCTAATCATACAGACTTTCTTGCCTATGTGTTTCTTACCTGTAAAGGAGTTATATTAGTTGGTCTTAAGGTCCCATTTAAATTGAGAATTCTATGAAGTAGAGAGAATATTGGACCTAGAACCAGGAGACCTGAGTTCAAGTCTTAACTTTGCTACTTAGGAGCTTTGTGACCTTGGGAGAGTCACTGCATTTTCTTCAGGATCATTTGCCTCATCTGAAAAATAGAAACAATCATAATTTAATACTTTCTTCATTGCTTTGTTGTGAAGGAAAAACATTTATACATTCTGTCCCTAAGGAAATCTAAGAGTAGTAGGCCTCATCCTATTGGGGGGGGGGGGGACAAATCCTATCCATATCATGGGAATCCTCTAAAGCATTGATGATCCAGATACTTTAGGGTTGGAGGGCTACAATTCCTTAGCCATGCTAAGTGGCACAGTGGATAGAGCACTGACCCTGGAACCAGGGGGACCTGAATTCAAATTCAGCCTCAGATACTTGACAGTTATTAGCTGTGTGACCTTGGACAAGTCACGTAATCCTGATTTCCACTTCCAGGCATACTGGTTCATGTCTGGTCACTGAATCCAGATGACTCTAGAGGAGAAAGTGAAGATGGTGACTTAGTACAGTGCCCTCTTAGTCAAATCCACTTCACGTAGATGATCAGCTATAATGGATGCAGCTGCTCTCAGCAGTCAAGGACAACCCTGAGAGACCTGCTGTGAACAACGCCATCCAAATCCAGCTGGAAAGTAACACAGAATCTGAATGTATGCTATGTTCACTTTTTAAAAATTTCTTTTATATTTTTCCTTCCTTTCTTCTTTTGTTTTTTTCTTTTTCCTTTAGTTCTAAATCCTCTTTGAATACATGATTAATATGTAAATATGTTAAACACAAATGTGCTTGTACAACTTTTACCAGACTGTTCCCCTCTATGGGGGGGGGGCATGAAGGTAAGGGAGGGTGGTAGAGGATTGTGGAACTCATAAATTTACAAATGGATGAATGTTGAAAAATTGCTATTACATGTAATTGGAAAAGTAAAAGAAATGATAAATAAAATAAAATAAATTTGATTCACATGCATGTCATGGCATCACCTTCCTGATGTCCAGGTCCTCTTCAAGAATGAAGGACAAACAGCAACATGAATAGCCAAAAGCAGAGGAGGGACAAAACAATGCAAAGGAAATCAGTCACATGCTGGCCAGCCAACTGAGCCTGGCAAATGCTTCTTCTTTTGTAAGGAGCAAAGGGCTGGTTCTGGTTTGTATTTCTCTGTCTAGAAATCTTTGAATTTCGATACTATCAGTCAGAAAACAGATAATTTTTGAAGAGCAAGGATGCTGTATGAGACACACTGAAAGGCAAACAAACCTTTTTTTGTTTTTTGCTTTTGGCAAGGTAATGGGGTTAAGTGACTTGCCCAAGGTCACACAGCTAGGTAATTATTAAGTGTCTGAGGCCAGATTTGAACTCAAGTCCTTCTGACCCTAGGGACAGTGCTCTATCCACTGAGCCACCTAGCTGCCCCCCCCCCCAAGCAAACCTTTTTGAAAGAATACAAATAAAAAAAGTTCACCCATGACTATGTCCCATGATTCAATTATCTTCAGATAGCACTACAAGGAATAGAGAAAGGAGACATGTATCCCAGCAGCCTGCTTATGACTTGGCCATGCCATTTGGTTTCTGATTCCAATTGTTCAAAGGGATTTGGAGTAGAGATTTCAGAGCAGGAGTCATTTCTGGATGCAGAGGAATTTCATAAATGAAGCAGGAGAGGAAGGTTATTCTGTGCAGGCAAGGAGATATATGCTATTGACGTTGGTCTTCTCAGGAAATGATGTCTCTAGAAGCCATATGATTGGACTTTTGGAAGAATGTAGAGCTGAAAGGGACACCAGGGTTCATGAACCTATCTTTTTTCTTTTACAGATTTGGAAATCACAGCTCAGAGATGTTAGTGACTTTATCCAAAGTCACAAAAGAAAATAGCAGATATGGATTTCAAATCCTGGTTCTTTGACTTTTGACAAAAATCCAGGGGCAATTCCAATGCACCTTATTTTCTTCATAAATTTATTGGATCAAAAACTTTTACCTTTAAAAGTTTGAACCAGTTATTTTCTCTCACATAATTGGAAATCACTACAGCGCAATCTAGTACAAATTTCCACTCATGGTAGGATGAGCATACTAAAACATTCTTGTCACATCATTAATTAGCATCTTCTTGAAGCCTCTAAGAAAACTCACCACATTGTGAGGAATCCCGTTGCACATCTATTTAAGTTTTTTTTTTTTTTAAATCAGCCAATGTCTTTTTTTCCTCTAACATAGAATCAAAGGATTGTAACTTTAGAGAGCTGAAAGGGAGCGTAGAGGTCCTATTTTGCAGCCTCCTAATTTCACTGTTGAGGAAATGAAGGGTGCTTAGTAGCTCAAAGTGATGGAAGAGTTAGGTGTCAGAGTCAAGCATGAGTCCAGGTCTTACATCTCTATGTCCAGTGGTCCTCTTGCTTCACCAGTTCCTTATTCTCTCCTTAGGGGTCACATAGAACAAATCTAAATGATCTTCCATATGACCGTCCTTTAGATATTGGAAGACTGTGAATATTTTTCCAAACTTCTCTTCTCTAAACTCAACATTTTCAAGTCTTTTAACCAATTCAGAAGTATCTTGGTTTAGAATTTTTCTCATTTTGCAGACATCCCCCCCCACTTAAAGTTCCTTTTTTTTGCATTTATCTTCCTCCTTTCCCCTTAGAATGTGAGGTCTTTAAAGTAGGGACAACTCATCTTTTTGAAATGTATTCCCAGTGCTTTGCACATAATCGTTTAATAAAGAATCATTGGCCCAACCCTCTTATGAATGTGCTGCATCTTCTACATTCCTCTCTATGTAGGTCAATGAATAATTGTCAAAAAAAAGTATTATATGGGCTTGTCTTGAATCAATTAATTGCATTTGATCAGGTAACTAATTCTGTTTGGAGAAAGAAGGCATTTGAAGTGGATTGGGTCAAACTAATGGTTCAATCAATCCACTAAGGTTTTCATCACCTCTCTAGACTGGTTGACAGATAAGTCAATTATATAGGGCTTACCAAAAAGTGGGAAGAAGTGGGCATAGACCTGTATCCCTAGAATGACTATTTTTGAAACACAGTGCAACTCTGTTCCTAGAATTTTGGACTTGGAGTCAGGATGATATGGATTCTGATCTTACCTTGTACTCTATTAGTTGTGTGCCTATAGAGAAATCAGCTGATTTCTTTGATGCTCAATGTCCTCATCTGTAAAATGAAATAGCAACAACTCTTATCCCATGGAGTTGTAGGAAGTAAGCCTCGAGTGAAATAATTTTAGTGACCAGAGCATGAGCCCCAACTTGGCCACTGCCTTGTTATGTGACAGTATTTAATGTAGTTTACCTGCTATTCCCATTTTCCTTGAAAGTAGGATGTGAAACTCAACATTTTCTAAGATCCATCTGAACTCTGAGTTTTTAGGTCATAAGGTCATTTCTGCTTCTGGTTTTCTTTCTTTGAAGGTTCCACAGAATTCTGACTTCATATTTCACCTCTGATGCTTACTGCCTAAGTGATCTTTCACAGAAAATAAAAACTGCCTGAGCTTTTGTTTTCTCCTTGTGTTTTCTCCTAGGGTTTGGCCTTTAATTATTTCCCAGTTCTAGATCCAGACTGATTCACTAACCTCTGAGGTCCATTACAATTCTGGATATTCAGTTCCACAGTTCTGTTTTAGGAATACTCCCAGTTTCTTCCATTCTCTGTTATAAATCACGCTAAACATCAATATCATTTTCTAATAATTAATATTCTAAAGTCCCTTCCACTTGATACTTTATTCTTTTATGAATATGAAACCCTCTGAGAAGGGATTACTTTCATTCTGAAGGGCAGTTTTCTCTTATTTATGTGCTCAATATCCTCCAGGCATCTCTCCCAAGATTCTGTCTCCTTACTCTTTCTGTGATAGACCTAATGTCACATGCCAAAAAAGACATTGGGGAGAGGCAAAAAGAAGCACGGAATCAGCCTACATTTAGCATTTTCCACATTTCCACAGTTCCATCCCTTGTCAGAGCTCTCATGACCACTAACCTCCAACAGAAATCTCCTTCAAACAAGTCTAGCCCATGTCCCTCGGTGCAGAGTCTGCTGCAGGGAAGGACGTTGAGGAAGGTAGACCTTGAACTCTAGATGGATGCCCAAAGTCAGGTTCTTGTCCCCTCTTTTCCTCTAGTTTCCCTTCCTGTAACATTTGTAAAGGAATCCCTCTGTTAAGAGGGACTAATCCTCCAATTTAGCAAGAGGAAAAAGAGGAAAATAATTGGGGGAAGAAATCAAAGTTGGCCTTCATCCTTACTTCCTCTAGGGATTATAGGAGGGACCTCTGAGGGACTGAGGTCTCATTAAAATCAAAAGTCTTTACAAATAGCTTGGGAATGAGAAGTAAACTTTTCACTCAGGGTCATTAGTGGAGAAGTTTTGGAAGATGAAGGGATCAGATCAACTCATGTTCTGAGGTCACATCCAGTTCTGACATTGTATGGTCAAAGATGTCTCCCAGCTAATACTAACCTTGAATTAGGGTTCATTCCAAATCTTACATTCTATTAGTTATGAGCCTTTGGAATTCTAATAGCTTATATATCAAGGACCCTTTCAATCTCTGCCAATTAATATTATCTGTATTATTTGATTCAGTATTTTTATTGTTTTCTTGTGACATGGCTCTCTCTCTCTCTCTCTCTCTCTCTCTCTCTCTCTCTCTCTCTCTCTCTCTCTCTCTCTCTCTCCCTCCCTCCCTACCTTAGCTGGCATAGGGTGTTCTTGGGCAAGTTACTTCATCCTGTTTCCTCATCTATAAAATAAGCTAGAGAAAGAAATGCCAAACCACTCCAGTATGTTTGCCAAGGAAACTTCAAATGGGAGAACAAGAATCAGACATGACTGGAGTGACTGAACAAGTACAAAAAGTTCTAAGATCTAAGGCCCCTTTATTTCCACTTTTTTTCATTATTTGAATTGAGTCCCTTGGTCCTTTGTTTTTCCAGCTGAATTTTATTATTATTTCTTCCTATCTTTAAAAAAATAATCCTTTGGTAACCTGATCTGCCATAGTGAATCAATTTAGCTAATTCATGATTTTTAATATGTTAGATTTGCATGGTCATGAAAGAGTATTATTTCTCAAATTATTCAGTTGTCTTTATTTTTACAAATAAATTTTTTCTAGTTGCATTTCATATCGTTTTTCTTTGTCTTAATCCATAGACCTACATGTAGTTATTATAAATGTAAATTCTCTTTCTCATCCTCCTGGGTTTTGTTAGTAATGTATAAAAATAGTAATAATTTTTAAATTTATTTTATATGTTGCATCTTTTTTTTGAACTACTGTTTTAATTAGTATTTTTAATCTTAAGATATAAAATCACCTAGAAAAGTGATAATTTTGTTTCTGTTTTACTTATGCTTGTCTCCTGATTTTTTTCCCCTATATAGTTAGCATTTTGAAGCACCTTATCAAATAATCATGGTGACAATGGACATCTTTTCTTAACTCCTCGTCTTATTGGTGAGTTTTCTAATATATATCCACTGCAAATAATGTCTCTTGGTTTTAGAAAGCTACTTACTTTGCCATTAAAAGATTCTTTTTTTTTTGTTTATAGGTTTTCTAATTTTCTCTAACATAAATGGTTATGATATTTTGTCAAACATTTTGTAATAGAATCATTTGTTGTTTTTTTATTTATATATAATTATGTTCATAATTTTCTTATCATTGGACCAGCTCATCATTGTTGGTATTAATCCCAAATGATAATTGTATATATCATCTTTGTAATATGATTCTGTAATCTCTTTGCTAATAATTGATTAAAATTATTATGTGAATATTCATTAGAAATATTAATCTATGATTTTCTTTCTCTGCTTTAACTCTCCCTGGGTTAGGATCAGGATCATGATTTCAACAAAGAAAGAATTTCATAGAATCCTGTATTTTCCTATTTGTTCAAGTAATTTGTGTAATATTGGAATTAATGTTATTGAGAATTTATAGAATTTATATAATACTTTAAAATATGCAAAGTGCTTTGTGTGTATCCTTTAATCTTCCCAACAATTCTAGAATGTAGTTGCTATTCTTTTCTCCATTTTAAAGATGAAGAAATTGAGTCAGTTAAAGTCAGAAGATTTTCCCAGCGTCACACAGCTTTGATCCACCAGTTGGTAACTTTTGTTTTTATCTTGCTTCTTGGTTAGTTTAACCCAATGAAAGGTAACAGAAATGGGAATTTGCCAAAGACAAATCATCCAGAGGTTGAGTTTCTGAAACTCTACTGCGGATTCACTAATTGCTGTGATTTCTGTGGGGCACAAGAAAGTTAAGTCTTGGAGGATAAATCACAGAAGGTATTCCCATCTGTAGTGAGGCTGGCTGATCATCCTCAACTTTGTCACATGGCATACTACTATAGACTTGAAGTCAGCTACTTCAGGATTGTGTTCCAATCCTTTCCTTTCTTGCCAATTGTTCTGACATTGATTGGTCCTGATTTTTGTCACTGCAGAGTTTTAGTAGGGGAGTGATGATTATTTTTCCTGAATTATATCTGAATGTGTGAACACCTGAACCTTAGAACACCTGACACTTTTATCCTCCACTTTCTTTTTCTTTTTTTTTTTAGGTTTTTTTTTTTGCAAGGCAATGGGGTTATGTGGCTTGCCCAAGGCCACACAGCTAGTTAATTATTAAGTGTCTGAGGTTGAATTTGAACTCAGGTTCTCCTGACTCCAGGGCTGGTGCTCTATCCATTGCGCCACCTAGCTGCCCTTATCCTCCACTTTCTCTTGATGTTTGTGCATGTTCACGCTCATTGCTTTCAGGACACTCTCTACCCATATCAGCTTTTACCATCCCCCCTTCCTCAGTTTGTCCCAACAGCAGGGTCTTTTTTTTAAATTGATTCCTATCTTATTACTATGTCACCAAAGTATTTAAGCCTCATCATCACCACTGAGTTCCCTGAATAAACTTCTTTAAGTACTGATTGATTTACTTTCTAAGGGAGACAGAGAGAAGAGGAGAAGATGGAGAGGAGAGAGGGATGGAGGGAGAGGAGGAGTAGGGAAGGGAGAAGAAAAAGAGAGAGGGAAGGGAATAGATAGAGAATGGAAAATGGGAGGGAATAGAAAGAGGGAAGCAGATGGAGCCCGAGAGACAGACTTAGAGCCTCCTAGGCAGAGATAAAAGTTACTTTTTCTAGGTAAAAAAGAGAAAAAAGTTTGATTTAGAATGTATGGGGGCTATCAGTGATAACTTAACCCTTTGGGATAAATGGGAGAGTGTATCCAATAGGTTTAGCAATTCATCTGGATTCCAAATTCCCTTGAAAAATAAACGTACAAGCTTGTTAGGGCAGCCATCCATCACAGGAACAAACCAAACATGGCCATTTTCACTGTTGAGGCCCATCTGGTATTTGGGGCTTTGAAAACAGAGCCACATCCTAGGAAGAAAAGTGGGGTGAGTCCCTTGAAAGGGGGCAGCTGCACCCTGAAGGGGGTGAGTTATTTGGTAAGCTCCATAATCATGAAGAGAGATGGAGCAGGTATTCTGATTCTGCTCACAGGTTTCCAAGCCCGGATCACTTGACTCATCAGCTCCCTACTGCCGCCTGCTGTTTACATCCACTCGACTCATTTTAAACCCCATCCATCACTTAGGGAAATGTTTATTTTCTCTGATGTCTAGGTAAGATCTAAGATCTAATGGATAGTCGTTCCAAGTGGATGGGAGGGAGGGAAGGAGCAGGTTGGAAGGCAACATTCTGGGTCTAGTCTGGTTTTCTTATGATAGATATCTCTCCTATTTATTTCTAAGATGCTAGATGAGTTTGAAGGTCTCTTCGGAGCTGAGTGGCAGCTCTGTAGGAATTCTGTCCTCGGCCAATTGAGTCCCGTGTCCTCTCAGTTTCCATGAGTCCCCATCATAACTTCTCTCCTTCCTCCTCTCCTCCTTTCCTTCCTTTCTCTACCTTCCCTCTCTCTCTCCTACAGTATTATAACTGTAATCTTTAAATAATTCATACATACATACATACATACATGCACACATACATAGCTCTGCTTATATTCCCACCTTCATTATAACCACTTGATGTCCTGAATCCTCTTAAATTCTTGTTCTAGATCTTTCTGGGCTTCACTTATGCTTCCCTTATTCTCCTGAGGGAAGGAGAGAAGAAGAATGGCTCATGAGGAAATATTTTTTCAATGCTTTTAAAGGTGCAATGAGGCACCCCCTATCCCAATGATTCTGAGTTTTGTACATGATCTGTCCCAAAATACGAACTGGCAAATCAACAGCCATTTTTTAATGACATTATATGTCTGACTATCCTATACACTGTCCTAAATATTTAGGGGCAAAGAAAGAGTGGAAACTTTCCCTTCCTTTAATGATTTCCGATTCTAATGGGAGAAATAACTTGTAAATAAGTAAGTATATATAATTTTTTTTTAGGTTTTTGCAAGACAATGGGGTTAAGTGGCTTGCCCAAGGCCACAGAGGTATAATTATTTACGTGTTCGAGGCTGAATTTGAACTCAGGTCCTCCTGAGTCCAGGGCTGGTGCTCTATCCAGTGCGCCACCTAGCCACCCTGGTACATATAAATATAACACCCCCTATGCCAAGAAAAATATGATACAATTTATTTTCATACACAGGAAGAGAAGAATTATGACTGACTGGAGGTGGGAATACTGATTGTAAACTTGTTCTAAATGGTCTAATTCTGTTGGTTGTAGATAAACTCTGAGAGCTTCCCATTAGGGAAGCATTTTTTTTAAGGTTTTTGCAAGGCAAATGAGGTTAAATGGCCTGCCCAAGGAAATGTCTGAGGTCGAATTTGAACTCAAGTACTCCTATCTACAGGGTTGGTGCTCTATCCACTGCCGCCACCTTAGGGAAGCACTTAGAAAAGATTTTAAAAAATATCGCAACCTTTTCAATAGTGAATTGTAGACCTTAGAGGTACAGACTCAACTGGGAGCCAGGCTCCATCATATTCTTTTTTGAAGGGACTGTAGCTATAGAGACTACTGAGAATGAGTTGCTTCATTGGTGGAGTAATTCATTCATTTCTGACTTTTAGTGTCCCCTTTTTGAGGTTTTCTTGTCAAAGGCAATGGTGTGGTATGCTGTTTTCTTCTCCAGTCATTTTGCAGATGAGGAAACTGAGGCAAACAAAGTAAAGCAACTTGCCCAGGGTCACACAGCTAGTAAGTGCCTGAGGCCAGATAAAGTGCTCTGTCATCTGTTTCATCTAACTATCCACAAGAAAACCATATGACAAGTTAAATCTACAAAATGTTAGAGACAAGACATTTTCTGGAATCTTGTGATTAATGTCCTAACTTTGTTAATTACTTTCAATCTTGTCTTAAATACTCTAAAGTCTGTTGGAGGGATAAGAGCAGCTGCTCAATATCCACAACAATGAATGTTTACTGAGTAAGAACTATTCCAAGTCCTGAGAATGTACAGTCCTTTTCTTCAAGGACCTTCCATTTTACTGTGCAAAAGCTGGTTCTCCCTAGGAAGATGAGAAGGGGGTAGGGAGAAGATACCTCCTTGGGGGAATGGAGGAGAAAGAAAACTCCAGTCAGGAGTAAAGTCTTGGAAGACATGAACAGAGGACAGGAGAATATTTCCAAGAATAAGACACGTCAAAAGATAAGATACCCCAAAATCTAATGAAGCAGCAAGCTGATCAATTATTGAGAAGTTGATTTTAGAAGGAGTCTCTTCCTACTTAATTAAAACATAAATTAGACCTCAGAACATGGACCCATACCATTCAAGATTTGGGTTCATATGTTTCGACATACACCATACACATTTTCTACACATACTATATACAAAATTCTCAGAGGGTGATTCGCGTTACACTTCCCAGATATTCTCTTCCATTATTCTCTACTCATAGTGAGACCCTGAACAGTCACTGACTACCAAAAAGGAAACTAAATCTCCCTATCACCATTTGTTGCACTGACAATCTCCTGGGATTTGATAATGGGCCTCATAGCTCTTTTAGGGGCTAACTCAGGTTGTGCAGGAAGGGCATCCATGCCCCTGACCTTTAAAGATATAGAAAGATCCCTTCTCCTAGGATCATAATATGGCTACCTTATGCCCAAACAGAGTTCCCTCTGTTAACTGAACTAGGAAAGCCCCACATCCCCACTGTGACCTCCTCCCATAAAGGTGAGGAGACCCTAGAAGGGTACTTGCACCCAGGGAAGAAGCCTTTCCATGGGGTAACCTAAAGTCACAGCCTTTCTTCTTTATTGCCTGGGACTGAAAGCCTATATCAAACCCAGGTAATGAGATAGTACTGGGATTGAGTCTGAATGCTTACTTACTTGCCCACCTGATCTTCAGTAGCTCATATAACCTCCCCTGGGTATAGGAGGCGCAAGAGAACAGCAGACGTAGGTGTGGACATAGACAGAGTGATCCATATTGCTCTTCTCAATTTGAGGTTCTTGGCACTCCCCAGTGCATCCTCCGATGTACTCTTTGGGTGTGAACATGCAATTCTCAATCTGGGCAATTCTGCCTACCCGATCGTTTGTCAAATTTCCATTCTTCATGCTTTTGCCTCTATTGTTCCTTAGGAATTTCTATGATCATGAACCCACTAAGTTTCAAACCTGCCCATTCCATCTGGGGAGAGCTCTGTAAGAAATTTCTTAGATCAAGTCAGAATCTAGTAGAATCTTTGGCAGCATCTATCTGTTGCTTCTAGTTTTTCTGCTTGGGCAAAGTAAAAGAAACTTACTCCTCTCCTACCCATTCGTCTTCATGTATTTGGAGGCAACTCATATTTACCTAATAGCTGTTCTTCAATTGGTTGGCTATCACTGGTTCCCTTATACAATTCTCATCCGACAGGAACTAGAAAAGCTACATACTAGTGGCTGGTGACCTTGGAACATTTGTGGATCACTTTACTCTGTTCAATGCAAATATTTATTAAGCACATTTTAGATATACCAGGATAACACAAGATAATGGAGATATACATTAAATACAGTCTCTGACATCAAGGAGCTTACATTTTATTCTAAGATGCAACATTCATGCTGTTATATAAATACAAGTAGGCATAGATTATTGTTGAGATGGACAGATTATGAATTACTTGAGAGCATCAGAAATCTAAACTTCATGTGGAAGTTAAAAGCAGAGTGTGCTCTGAAGTGAGCTTAGAATTATAAGAATTAGGAAGAGGTAGGATTGGGTTTCAGACATGGGCTAATGCCATGTCAGTTCATGAAAGGAAGAGATGAAACCATTGTGAAGTGAATTTCTATGACTTGTGAAGTTCATGGAGGAGATGAATATGAAATAATACTGAAAATGTAAGTGGGATCCAGATTGTTGATGTCACTGAGAATTTTTACCAATGGAATTTCATTTTTAGTGGGTCACTGTCGTGGTCAGATCTGTGATTTGGGAATATCAGCTCAGTGTTATCTTCTATATGAACATGGTCTCAATAATAACTAAGAAATTGAAATGTAGGAGATAGCTAGGAGGCTTTTGCACTAGTCTAAGGGCGAGGTAGGAAGGATCAACCATAGGAGAAGCTGTGTAAATAGATGAAAGATGTTCTGAAAGTTGAATTGACAAGACTTGACAGCTGATAGGAAAGGAACCTGATGGAGATGGAAGATCCAAGGACTCTAAGTGGTGAATATAGGTGACTGGAATGATAATGATACCATCAGTAGGAAAAAAAGAGAAGTTTGGATTAGCTTTGTGTGTGTGTATGTGTGTGTGTGTGTGTGTGTGTGTGTGTGTGTGTGTGTGTGTGTGTGTATGCCTTTTGAGAACTAAATTTAGTTCACTTTTGAAAATGTTTAGTTAAGATATGCATCCACTTGGAACAGAACCTTCCAAATCTTTTCTTACCATCTCCCTGCTGACAGAGGAAATCTTGTAAAGGTGATGATACAGCTACTTTTCCTTGTTTCCTCAATTGTATTTGTTTTTAAACTCAACACAATAAAAAAAAAACAATAGGAAACAAAAGCAACAACCATTTACAACATTAGAAACAATGATAACATTGCCATTATTCTCTCTACATCCCCTTCACTTTCTGTGTACATTTCCCTTCAGACACCAGAAACACACATACACATATTTATGACATATAGATATGAATATTTATCGAAGTCCATTTTTTGCTTTATTAAATTTGTCATTTCACATATCTTTAGGAACCCTTTTTGTGTATTACTAAATATCTTTTCAAAAGTTTGAATGAAGTAGCAGTGCCACCAGCACCGCATAACAGTAGCTGTTTGATTATTGCTCTATCACTATGTTTCTGTCCCTTTTATTTGCACATTTATTGTATTCAATGTCCTTCATTCCCACCACTTGACACTGGACAATACAAAATTAAACCTAGGAAGCTAATATCAGACATTCAGACTTTCCTTGCCTATATCTCTGAAATTGTGACTGGCTAAAACTGTCCCTATGAGGGGGAAACACAGCACAAATCATCATGGTGGGTGAACAGATTTCTGAAAAACAAAAGATACATTGAGAATCTTCTCTGCCTTTCATTTTTAATAATTTGAACTAATGGCCACTCCTCTTCTGGATATTCTAAGTCTTTCTATCTAAAGTTCTGTCTTTTAAGAGTCATTCTTTCTCCCCCTTAGCTTCCTCAAAGCCCCCTTCACATCCTTGTTTCGAAGACTGTAGATGATAGGATTGAGCATGGGTGTCACAATGCAATAAAAGAGGAAGAAGATCTTGTCATCATCTCGGTTGACTTTGTCCTTGGGCATCATGTATGTGGAGATGGCGGTGCCATAGAAGACAACTACCACAGTGAGGTGGGAGCTGCAGGTAGAGAAGGCTTTCTTTCGTCCATCCGCTGAGTGCATCTTCAGTACAGCCCCCAAAATGCGAGCATAGGAGGCTAGGATAAATGTAAATGGTACTAGGAGAGTTAGGGAACAGACGGCCATAATTAGTATTTCAAAGAACTTCAAATCATTGCATGCAACCTTGAGGATAGCCAAGAGTTCACAGGAGAAGTGGTTGATAATGTAGTGGCCACAGAAATCTAGTGGCATGGTCACAATTGGGACCACAGAAAGAAAAAAGCCTAGGACCCATGGTATTGCTGCCAGTTGGACACAAAGCTGAGGCCCCATTTTCACTGCATAGTGCAGGGGGTCACTGATAGCTACAACACGATCATAGGCCATGATGGCTAGAAGAAGGCATTCTACCACACCCAAATAGAGAAGGATGCACATCTGGACTAGGCATTCACCCAGGGAGATGGTGGGAATCTTGACTAAGCAGTTGATGAGCATCTGAGGCACAATAGTTGATGTGAAACAGATGTCTAGAAAGGATAGATTGCCGAGGAAGAAATACATGGGGGTGTGAAGCTGGGAATCATGATAGATCAGAAGAAGAATGAGACTATTCCCCAGCAGGGTGATAAGATAGGACAATAGGAGCACACAGAAAAAGATGACTTGGACTCTGGGATAATGTGAGAGCCCAACCAGAATAAAATAGGTCGCATCTGTGCCATTTCTTCTCTCCATATCCTTTCTTTTCCTCTGTCTGAAGTAACAAAGAGAACAAAACAACAAATCAAGTTGCAAAGTGGAGTTTTTTCTTCATATGTGACTGATTTTCTTGTGATCTTACCTTCTAGTTCCATCTTTTTTATTGTATATACCCCTCAGTGCCTATATGGAGGATCTACATGCATGGCTATAGCCCAAAATTTTATGGCCTGGTATCCATCTTTCTTGGTAGACATTTTTCTATATTTAACTGAGTTGGTTCATAGATGTTATCTAATCTATTCCTGGACATATACACATGTACAACCCCCCCCCACATTTTACATATATACATAGATATGTGTAATATATGTATCCTTATACTTTCCATCATATTTGGCATTATCAAATATTATATTCAAAGGTTCAGAGTTACCTTCATTTCATAGTGACACATGAGGCAAAGGACTGAAGTTGGGACACGCTATTATAATCATCAGATGAATAACAACTCAGAGGCATGTAGTACTGTATCCTGTTAGGGAACTTAGAGATAACCAAGAATGGGGGTGGGGGTGGAGGGTGGGAAGAGTGGGGACACTGGACTAGAAACCCAGAGGTTCTCCATCTAACTCCAGTTATCTCAGCAATTTTGTTTGGCCATGTACAAGTCAGTTCCCTCTTCGGTGTAGGACGTACTTTCTGATGGATAGTCTTGCATAAACATTCTCATTTTTATCTCTCTAACATTTCAGATACCTTATGTATGTATTTTGCTACTCACTTGAAGATGCAGGAACTGAGGTCGGTATCCTGAAGCCCAATGTGAAATGTCCATGTGGTTCACAGGACTCTGCCTATTGACATTTCATTTAAAATTCAAAAAGAGTATGTGTAGCTTACATTTATGCCATCTTTATATTCCAATAGATCCACATATATCTTCCTACTTCCTCTGTGTATCCACGTTTCTGACCCAATGAACAAATCCTTGCAAGAAAAAAGCAACAAAGAACAAGGGGGAAAAACAACTCACAAAATGGAACTGGCACTTCAAGTGAGCCTGGCAGCACACATCATCATCACTCTTTGGACTCCTTCCCTTGGCTTTCATTCACACCTCCCATTTATCTATTGACTTTCTCAATAAGATTAAACCCAGTTCCCCTAACTATAAAAGTCAGGTCCATTCTTGGTCCAGGGAAAATTTTACTGGGCTTATTGCAAACAGATCTGACTTGGAGTCCTGACATGAGAGCTTACTTCCTATATAAACTTGAGTCCAGGCCTTGTTTTCTACTCAGTTTTCTAATGTGTAAAATGGGGATAGAGCTACAATCTTCCTCATAGAGATGTTACAAAGCTCACAAAACATGATAGAAATAAAGAATTAATTAAATCTGAATCATTATTCTCAGATATATTATTATTATTATTACTATTATTATTATTATTATGCTGTGTTTAAATGACCTCTTACTCTTAGTGAAAAGATTCAGAGGATGGCCAGGCAAACCCAGTATAAGGACCTCCACAAATCTATTTGGATTTTATTTGCTCTTATTGGCACTTTTCTTTGGCATGACTCCATCTGAGTGAAATGGATAAATAGCTTTGAAGACCATTTTGATATCTTAGTATTGTCATTGAGATGGGTAATAACCAACCCCAATGAGATACTGGCCTTTACTATACTAAGAAGAGAACTGTGGCCTATTCTGAAAGAGATGGAAGCTGGGTTGTGGTTCCAGTTCTGCAAAATCCATTGTGCAACTAAAGACAAGGCAGACAGGTGGTGTAGGAATGATGAATGCTGAGTCTGGAATCAGGAAGACTCATCTTCCTGAGTTCAAATGTAACCTCACATACTTCTTCAAAGTGCGACTCTTGGTAAGTCACTTAATTCTGTTTGCCTCAATTTTCTCATCTGTAAAATGAGCTAGAGAAGGCAATGACAAAACACTTAACTCTGCCAAGAAAATTCCAAATGGGATCACAGAGAGTCGGACACAACTGAAATATCAGAATAAAAACTGTGGACGAGATATCTCTTTACCTGGATTTCATTTTCTTCATTTGAAAAAAGAGATGAGCTCTGACATCCCTTCTGGGTTCATCCATGACTCTGCATTTTATGAACCTATAAAATAGATTGAAACTGGAAGTCAAGTTCACATGCATCAAAGAAGGAGTGTGTGGTCAGAGGGATGAAATAGAGATGTCATTGGATGTGGTATTTGGGAACGTTGGTTTGAGTTCATTGTTGAAGTTTATCTGTCACATGGTATCAGCAAGTGATTTTCTCTCTATGACTGAAATCCAGTAGTCTATTCACTGTGCCATGTAGCTGCTCCCAAAAGCTTAGATAATCTATCATTTAACCTTCTTCTTATGTTGTCCAGTCCTCTTTTAGTCATGTTTGAATTTCTGTGACCCCATTTGAGGTTTTCTTGATAAAGATCTTGATGTGGTTTTGTTTCCTTTTCCAACTTTTTCTAAATGAAGAAATTGAGGCAAACAGGTTTCAAGTGACTTGCCCAGGTTCATATTGCTTGTAAGTGTCTGAGGCTGGATTTGAACTCAGGAAGTTGGGTCTTCCTGACTACAGGTCCTGCACGTTATGATTTCCCCATTATTACACAGCTACTAAGCATCAAAATTGGGACTTGCAGTAGGACTTTTAATTCCAAATCCAAGTCACTTTCCATGCTAACAGGTTGTTCATCTACTCCTTAGAGATACACATGGGGAAGATTAAAATAAATTGTCAAATAGTGATCATGTCTACTCTACCTGAGCTTCTTTTCATTTATATCAACTCCATTTCTTTCAACTAATCCAAATATGCTTTGTGTGTGTTTGTGTATATGTGTGTGTATGTGTGTCTGTGTGTGTTTGTACATGTGTTGGATCCTTTGCTAACCTGGTCACTCTGCTCTTTTATAGGTTCCTTGCCCCTCTCACTGTGGCCTGCCATCTTTGCCTCTGACCTCACTAGCTGTGTGACTTATGGACAAATCCCCTAATCTGTTATAGTCTCAGTTCTCTCTTCTTCCAGTAACAACTTTAGTGGGAAGTTTTTTGATTGTAAAGAAATTACGCAGGATGGTGTCTGAGAAACTTGAGAGGACTAAATAAATGCCAGCGAATTCTCTTTCCTCATAGTTCCACTCATTGTGCAGCCTGGGTTCTAATTACCATCTGGACACTCTTCTACCGTGGGCTCTTAGGTATAGGACTTCTCAGTGCTAAGCCATCTTATATATAAAAAAGAAATGTTTCAGGCAGCTAAATGGTACAGTGGATAGAGCACAGGCCTTGGAGTAAGGAGGATCTGAGATCAAATCTGGCCTCAGACCCTTAATAACTGCCTAGCTCTGTGACCTTGGACAAGTCACTTAATCCCATTGCCTTAAATAAAGAAAATTGAAAAAAAAGCCCAAAACCCCGTAAAAGAAGTGCTCTAATTCTAAGTCCTTTCCAGTCTATTCCAGTTTTGACATTCTGTGTTCTAAGGCCAGTTCTCACTCTACATTTTATGTTCTTTCAGCTCACCCAGGGATAATATTTTATGTTCTAAGGTCATTACCAGGTCCCACGTTTTATGTTCCCTTTTCCAAAGACCCACCTAGATCTAACTTCTCATGTTCTCATATTTCTCTAAACTTTGATATTTCTTACGTACTCTTTTAGGAGTCTGTATTTGAAGGCACCTTCCATCATTGACTTTTTTTTTTTATTAAATGGGATCCTTCAAGGAATCCTAGCTCTGCCCAATGCTTTCAATGTCTTCCATACTACCTTCCCCCAAAGCTTCTTATTCTGTGATATTCTGGACAGAGCATGTGGAAGGGGAGAATAGAAAAGACATTTGAATCTGACTTTGGCTATGAAAAATATCCCTTCCCTTTTCCACGATTTCATGAATACACACCTAGGACAGAAAGTCTTCTCCAAAGATATCCAATCTATCTCTCCCAGGTGCATTCTGAGTGGCTTTAGGCTGATGCCAATAACCATCACCTTTTTCCAAAGATGGGTTCATCAAGCTGGGCCTCTACTGAGGCCACCATGACCAAGATTTCTCTTTTCTTTGAGCCTTCATTCTCCACATACTCACACAATCACAGGGAACAGCCCTTTGTGATACATGGCTGGTCTTTGGATTAAGCTGAAATAAAAGGAGTAATTGGAAAAGAAATAAAATTGCCCTTCTCTTCTTCTCATCACTGTCTCCAGGGTCTGCAGGAAGAGGTCTCTGTGGGCCCAAGTACTCATTAAAATGAGAAGTTGTGAGACTGGCTAGGGAATCAGGAGTAAACTTTCTGACTCATTTAGAACCAGAAAGTTTTTGAGGATATAGTTATTGGATCACATCAGAAAACCAGTGATTCAGGAACTGAGAAACCCCCATGTGGCAGCTGTGGCAGAAGACAGTGAGGTCACACTGCCACTACAATTAGTCTATTTACTGAATAACAAACTGACTCCACCGATAGCACAGGACATAGTCTGAAGTGTCTGAAGGTCAGGAGAGTAGGGGATAGACATCTTCACTCATGGTAAGATTATGCACATACAGAAACATACAAACATATATATATATATATTTCCATATCTATATTTCTATATTGATATACAGAAATGCATATAGTTTCATATGTATAATGAATTTAAATCATTGAGCCCCATATGAAGATGATTTGAAGGTGTACTAGTTTGCTTTTAGCGCATACACCCACAGAACTTCATAGTTAGTATTGAATTTAATCTACGCGAGGGCAGCTAAAATGACTCAGTGATTAGAGCACCAGGCCTTGAGTCAGAAAGACTTGTGTTCAGATCCATGAAAACTGCCTTTGCAGCCTAGTCAAGTCACTTAGCTTCTGTCTGCCTTGGTTTCTCCATCTTTAAAAATATTAGCCTTCACCTCTCAGGATTAAATGAGATAATATTTATCACAGAATCTAGCAAATAAGTAATATTACTGTTATCATCATCATCATCATCATCATCATCATCATCATCATTATTATAGGTTTTTTGTTGTTCTCCTTAATTATCAAAGAAGACAAAAGAATTCATCATCGTCATCATCTTCATCATTTTTATTATCATTCTTATCATTATTATTATTATCTAGCCTATCCCATCATTCTATAATTGAAGAAACAAACTCACAGATGGAAACAACTCCTTAGGGTCATAGTGACTAAAGGACAATTTTAGGGGGCACCTAGGTGGTGCAGTGGTTAGACCACTGCCCCTGGAGTCAAGAGGACAGAAGTTCAAATCCAGTCTCATACTTAGTATGTGCTAGCTATGTGACCCTGGGCAAGCCACTTAACCCCATTGTCCCTTCAAAACGAAACCAAACAAAAGGACAATTTAGTATTGTTCATAGGTTCTTTTGAATCCAATTTAGTCTTCCTTCATATATATATATATATATATATACATATTATATATATATGTATACACACACACATACACACACACACACACACACACACACACACACACACACACATATATATATATATATATATATATATATATATATATATATATATAAAATCATTATGATACATCCTGGCATGTCCCATGTTAAAGGCGAACTCATATAGCACAAATGCATGTTAATGGTTACTGAATTAATTGTAACATACCGTCAAATTCAAATTGTCTCCCCTAATCCTGATTACTTAGTTATTGGGTTAAATTTCACCATATGTGAAAATTACCCCTCAAAAACCCAAGTTAAATTGCAGTTGTAAATGAGAGTCCTAAAAGGATGAACCGACAATGTTATATTTTCAAACACCCATTCCCTGATCATGTACAATTATCTCTTACTGGCAAGGTCATTTGAGAATGGAACCAAGGAGAGGGATCTTAAATGTCTCATGCCCTTTCTCCTGTTTCTTTATAATTCTACCTCTCACAATATTCCTTTCTTGCCATCTATCTGTACTTTTTGAATCATCTTGCCACATCCAGGATCTCTATACTACAATCCATCCATGCTCCTCAAATAATCTTTCTTCTGTGTCCTACATTGTGTTAGAAAACCTTCAGAATTCTCCTAGAGTCTCCCATTCAAGAACTTCTCATTCATTCCATTCTTCTATGTGTACTGGGTGCCAGTGGTTTCCAATATTCTTTATGCCTACCTATATAAGTCATATAACTGGCCAGTCAATTGAGCCTGGCAATGTTTTTTTTTTTTTTTTCCTTCATCAGGAGCAATGGACTCAGTCTAGTTTCTATCTCTCTCTGTCTAAAAAATTTTGAAATTGGTCACTATCAGTCAGAAAACAGATAATTTTGAAGAGTAAGGATGTTGTATGAGACTCACTGAAAGTCAAACAATCTATTTTAAAAGAATATAAATAAAAAATTTGCCAATGGTTGTGTTCCATGATTTAATCATCTTCGGATAGCATTACAAAGCAAAGGAGAAAGGAGAAGTGTATCCCAGCAGCTTATTTTGACAAGGACATGCCATTTGGTTTCTAATTCCAATTGGTTCTGTGCCAAGTTCAGAGGGATTGGGAAAAGGGATTTTAGATTAGGAGTCTTTTCTGGGTGCATAGGAATTTCATATGTGAAGCAGGAGGGGAAGGGTGTTCGATGCAGGTAAGGGGATAATTGTTATCATTGACCTTGGTCTTTTCAAGAGTTGATGTCCCCAGAAGTCATATTACTGGACTTTTTGAAACAGTGTAGAGTTGGGAGGGACAACAGGGTTCATGAACCCATCTTTTCCCTTTTACAGATGAGGAAAGCATAGCTCAGGGTTATTAGTGATTTTATTCAAAGTCACATCAGCAGATATGGATTTCAAATCCATAATTAACAACTTGAAAACCTCTAAGAAAGCTCACCACATTGTGAAGAAGCCTGTTCCACATCTATTTAATTTTTTTTTTTAGTTTTTTACAAGGCAAACGGGGTTAAGTGGCTTGCCCAAGACCACATAGCTAGGTAATTATTAAGTATTTGAGACCAGATTTGAACCCAGGTACTCCTGACTCCAGGGCCAGTGCTTTATCCACTGTGCCACCTAGCCACCCCTCCATTTAATTTTTAAAAAATAACCAGCCAATCTCTTTTTTCCTATAATGTAGAATCCAAGGATTGTAACTTTAGAGAGATGAAAGGGAGCACAGAGGCCCTGCTATAGGCTCCTTATTTCACTGATGAGGAAATGGAGATGTTTAGTAGCCCAAAGTGACAGAAGAGTTAGGTGTCAGAGCAAAGCTTGGTCCAGGTCTGATGTGCCTCTGCCCAGTGATCTTTCTGCTTCACCAGTTCCTTATTCTTTCCACTGGAGTCACATAGAATAAATCTAATTGGTCTTACATGCGACAGCCCTTTAGCTATGGGAAGACTGTGAAATAATTGTAGTGACCAAAGCGTGAGTCCCAGCTTGGCCACTGCCTTACCATGTGACTGCATTTAATGCATTTTTCCTGTTACTCCCATTTTCCTTGACAGTAGGGTGTGGAACTCAACATCTTCTAAAATGCATCTGAACTCTGACTTTTTAGGTCATAAAGTCATTTCTATTTCTATTTTTCTTTCTTTGAAGGTCCCACTAATTTCCAACATCATATTTCCTTCTTGATGCTTACTAAGTGTTCTCTCACAGAAAACCAAAACTCCCTGAGTCTCTGTTTGCTCCTTGTAAAATTCTAGTATTTGTCCTGTAATGATTTTCCAGTTCTCAGTCGTAACCTTTGATGAATCAGCCTCTGCAGTCCATTACAATTCTTGACATTCAGCTCTGCAGTCCTATAGTTGAAGAACAATTCCTTCTCTTCCAGTCTCTGTTATAAAATCACACTAAGGGGCGGCTAGGTGGCACAGTGGATAAAGCACCGGCCTTGGAGTCAGGAGTACCTGGGTTCAAATCCGGTCTCAGACACTTAATAATTACCTAGCTGTATGGCCTTGGGCAAGCCACTTAACCCTATTTGCCTTGCAAAAAAAAAAAACCCCAAAAAATAAAATCACACTAAACACTAATATCTATTTTCTAGTAATTAATATTCTAAGGTCCCTTCCAATTGATATTTTATTCTTTTATGAATATGAACTCTCTAAGAAGGGCCTGCTTTCACTTTGATGAGCAATTTTTTTTATTTTTATGTATTAAGTAGCCCCCAGGCATTTCTCCCAAGGCTTTCTCTCCTTACTCTTTCTGTAGTACACCTAATTTCACAGACTAAAAAGACATGGGGAGAGTCAGCTAGGTGGTGCAGTGGATAGAGCATTGGCCCTGGAGTCAGGAGGACCTGAGTTCAAATCCAACCTCAGACACTAACCTAATTGTGTGATCTAGGGTAAGTCATTTTGCCCCATTGCTTTGCAAAAGCCACCCCCCCCCAAAGCAAAGACATGGGGAGAGGTTAAAAAGAAGTATGAAATCAGCCTACATTCAGTATCTTTTTCCATTTCCACAGCCTCATGACTTGTCAAAGCTCTCAGGAACACGAAGCTCCAACAGAAATTCTCCTTCAGACAAGTAGAGCCCATTTCCCCCAGTACATACTCAAAGCCTGTAGCCAGGAAGGAAGTGGATGAAGGCAGTCCTTGAACTCTACTAGATCTGAAAAGTCAAGTTTTTCTTCCCTCTTTTCCTTTAGTTTCTTTTTCTGTAACATTTGTAAAGGAATCCCTCTGCAAAGGGGAGTTAGCACTTTAAGTTAGCAAGAGGGAAAGGAGGAAAATAATTTGGGGAATAAATCAAAATTGTCCTTTACTTCTCCATACTTCCCCCAGAGATTGGAGGAGGGACCTCTGAAGGATTAAGGTCTTCTTAAAAATCAAGAGTGTTTAGAAATGACTTGGAAATGAGAAGTAAACTTTTGACTCAGGTATTAATGGAGAAGTTTTGGAAGAAGTATTTATCAGATCAACTCATGTCCTGAGGTCATAGCCAGTTCTGACATTGTATAGTTAAAGATCCCTCCCAAATTCAACTAACATTAAATGAAGGTTCGTCCCAAATCTTAAATTCTAATCCAGAAACTGTCTGAATACACCCAACTAAAGACAGATCTAAATAACTGGGAAAATTGCTCATGGTTAGGTCAAGCTAATATTAATAAAAATGACAATTCTACCCAAATTAAGTTACTTATTCAGTACCATACCAATCAAACTACAAAATAATTATTTTCCTGAGTCATTAGAAATAGTAAAAAATTTCATCTGGAGCAACAAAAATTCAAAAATAGCAAGGGAACTGATAGAAAAAATGTAAAGGAAGGTGGCCTAACTCTACCAGATCTAAAACTATACTACAAGGTGAAAGTCATCAAAACTGCCTGGTACTGGTTAAGAAATAGTGTGAAGGATCAATGGATTAGGATAGGTTCAAAAGAAACAGCAATAAATGACTTCAGTAATTTCCTTTTTGACAAACCCAAGGACACAAGCTTCTGGGATAAGAACTCACCATTTGATCAAAATTGTTGGGAAAACCGGAAAAACAGTATGGCAAAAACCAGGCATAGATCCACATCTCACATCCCATACCAAAATAAGGTCAAAATGTCTACAGGATTTAAACATAAAGGACAACATAGAAACATTGATAGATCAAGAAATAGTCTTATCTATAGTATCTATGGAAAGGGAACAAGTTTATGACCAAACAAAAATAGATTTCATTATTAATTCATAAAATGATTTTAGCTATATTAAATTAAAATTTTTTTCACCAATAAAATCAATGCTGCCAAAATGCAGAAAGCTGGAAAACAATCTTTACAACTAGGAGTTCCGATAAAGATCTCATTTCTAAAATATATAAGAGAACTGCATCAAATTGTTTGAAGTCATTCCCCAATTGATACATGGTCAAAGGATATGTATAGACAGTTTTCATATGAAGAAATTAAAGTTATATATATTCATATGAAAAAATGTTCCAAATCATTATTGATTAGAGAAATGCAAATTAAAACACCTCACTCCTATCATATTGGCTAAGATGAGAAAAAGGGAAGATGATCGATATTGGAGAGGTTGTGGGAAGATTGGGACATTAATGCATTGTTGGTGGAGTTGTGAACTGATCCAACCATTCTGGAGAACAATATGGGACTATGCCCAAAGATCAATAAAATTATTCATACCCCTTCACTCAGCAATTCCAATTCTAGGCCTATACCCCAAAGAAATCATAAAAAATGGGAAAAGTCACACGTGTTCCAAAATATTCATAGCAGCTCTTTTTGTAGTGGCAAAGAGTTAGAAATTGAGGGGATGCCCATCATTTGGGGAATGATTAAACAAGTTATGGAATATAAATACCATGGAATATTATTGTTCTATAAGAAACCATAAATGGTTCTAGAGAAACATGGAATGAATTACAGGACCTGATGCTGAGCAAAGGGAGCAGAACCAAGAGAACAATGGACACATTAACAACACTGTGAGATGTTCAACCTTGATGGAAGTAGCTTCTCTCAGCACCTCAGAGAGCTAGGACAGCTGCATTAGACTGACTATATACAATTCTGTCCCCATCCAGCAGAAGAAAATATGAAACAAAACAAAAACAAATCAGAATCTGAGGAACCCTACATTCACTTTTTGAAAATATCATCTTTCCCTTAATCCTAATTCCTTATTTTGGTAGTAATGTATAGACATAGTAAGAACTTTTAATGTTTATTTTCTAAGTTGCATCCTTTTGGAAATATTGTTTTAATTATTATTATTGACCTTAAGGTCTGAAATCACCTAGAAGAAGTTTACTTTTGTTTCCCTTTTTTAAAACAAGGAAATGATCTTAAGTGACTTGCCCAAGACCACACAGCTAGGAAATTCTTAATTTTCTGATGTCCGATTTGAACTCAGGTCCTTCTGCCTTCAGGACCAGTGCTCTATCCCACTGTGCCATCTAGCTGCCTCAATTTTGTTTACTTTTCACCAATGCTTGTCCCCTAAATTTTTTCTCCTTCTATAGCATTTTGAAGCATAAGATCAAATAATCATGGTGACAGTGGACATCCTTTCTTTATTACTAATCTTATTGTCGAGCTCTTTAATATGCATATGATGATATCTCTTGGTTTTAGAAAGCCACTTATGTTTCTATTAAAAGATTCTTTTTCATTGCTAGTTTTTAATTTTCTCTAACAGAAATGGTTATGATAGTTTGTCAAAAGCTTTCCTTACATGTAATAGAATCATTTTGTTGTTTTTCTTATTTTATAGAATTATGTTTATAGTCTCCTGTAATTGGACCAGCCCAAGAGTGCTGGTATTAAGCCAAACCAATGATTTCATTTATATATATTATATATATACATAATCTTTGTAATATGATTTTATAATCTCTTTGCTAATGTTTTATGTAAAATTATTATATGATTATTCATTAGGAATATCAATCTATAGTTTTCTTTTACTGCTTTAACTCTCATTGGTTTAAGTATAAAGATCATGTATTCAACAAAGAAGGAATTTCATAGGATCTCTGATTTTCAAATTTGTTCAAATAATTTCTATTATATTGAAATTAATATTAATGAGAATTTACATAATACTTCAATATTTGGAAAGAGTTTTATGTGTATCACCTCTTTTAATCTTCTCATTAACTCTGGGATGTGGCTGCTAGTATTTTCCCCATTATAAAGATGAAGAAATTGAGAGAGCAAAGTTAGAAGATTTTCCTTTGACCCATTAATTTTTCATTTTCATTTTTATCTTGTTTCTTGGTTATTTTAACCCATGAATGATAACAGAAATGGAAACACGCCAAAGTACAAATCATCTGAAGGTTGAATTTCTGAAAGGCTTCTGCAGATTCACTAACTGCTGTGATTTCTATGAGACATAAGAAGGCTAAGTCTTAGAGGGTAAAGTAACAGAGGATATTCCCATGTATAGTGAGGCAGGCTGATCATCCTCAAATTTCTCATATTGCATTCTACTATAGGCTTGAAGGAAGGAATTGTGTTCCTATCCTGTCACTTCTTGCCAGTTATTCTGATCTTGATTGCTTCTGCTTACTATCATTGCAGATTTCTAGTAGGGGAGTGATTGTCATTTTCCTTGAGTCGTATCCAAATTTGTGACCCATAGAACGCCCAACACTCTTATCCTCTACTTTCTTTTAAATTCTGTCCAGGTTCGTGCTCATTGCTTCCAAAACACTCTGCCCATCTCAGCTTTTGCCACTGTCTTTTCCTCAGTTTTTCCTAACATCAGCTTCTTTTCCATTCAGTCCCATCTTCTCAATATGTGGCCAGAGTAGTTAAGCTTCAGCATCAGTAATTGACCTTCCAATAAATAACCTGAATTAGCTTCTTTAAGTACTGATTGATTTGATGTCTTTGCTTTGCAAGGACTCTCAAAAATCCTCTCCAGTGCCACAGTACAGAACCATCCATTTCAAACCCATTTTCCCCTTGGTGAAAAATTATTATTTTTTTAGGTGAGAAAAATATGGTTGCATACATTTTATTCTTTTTGAAAATTTTCTGATCCTGTCACTTAAAGGTGTGGTTTTGAATTCAGTTTATTTTGATATTTGGTTTTAATGTCTTTCATGATTGATAGACCTTGGGAAGAAAACTCAATCCAAATAAGAGAAGTTCATTGTAGTTCTTACTAATGTAACTCATTTTTTGATAATTGATCGAAAGAGCCATGGGCCTTCCTTCTGACTAAAAAAATCCTATTCCAAGCATTTCCTAAGCATTGAGCATATTTCAGAATTGATTTGAAGGGAGATTTCCCAAATTCCTACTGATTATTCACTTTGAGGGAGGTGGTTCAAGGGTAAGAAGCTAAGAGAGTGTTAAACCTTGGGAGGAAGGGAGAGATACCATCAGAAGAAGGAAGCATTTGTGATGAGGCATACAAAGTGGATAGAATATCAGAAATGACTTTTTGGAATTCTGCACCAATAGGATATAAGGGCAACGTCTATTTAAACAATTCCCTGTGTCAAATCTGTGTATCATATCAGTTTGGTATGAGCCTGAGACGGGTGGAACTTTCTTTGCTTCTTTCAAGAGATAGTAGAATGGATAGTTGCTCATTTTCTCACTTTAATCTCCATCTTTAATGTTTCCCTTAAACCAAATGGCCAGTCAGTTTCTTAAACTTGTAAATATGATTAATTGTCGATCAACTGAAATGCTAAATATAGGTATTAATTATTTAAAGATTAGAGTTATAACACTATAGAGGAAAAAGGGAGGAGGCAAAGAAGGGAAGGAAAGGAGGAGAGGAGGAGCAAGAGAAGGATAAATGGAGACAGACAGGAAAAGAAAGAAGAGGGGAATGGAGAGGAGAGAAGGAAGGAGGGGGAGGAGAATGAGTAGGGAAGGGAGAAGAAGGAAAGAGAAGGAAGGGAATAGACAGAGAATGTAAGTTGGGGGGAAAGGAATAGAAAGAGGGAAGCAGATGGAACCTAAGAGACAGAGATAGAGTTTCCGAGGAAGAGATAAAAGTTCCTTTTTCTAGGGACAAAAGAATTAAAAAAAGTTTGGTTCAGACTGTATGAGGGATATAGGAGATAAACTTAACCCTCTTGAGTAAAGTGGGAGAGTGTAACCAATCGGTTTAGCAATTCATCTGCATTCCGAATGCCCTTGAAACCTAAAAGTACCAGCGTGCTAGGGCATCAGAGGATCAAACTGATCATGGACATTTTCACTGTTGAGATCTAGTTGGTATTTGGGGTTTTGAAAATAAAGCTACATCCTAGGAAGAGAATTGGGGCGAGTCCCTTGAAGGGGGGCAGCTGCACCCTGAAGGGGGTGAGTTATTTGGTAAGCTCACGAAGAGAGAAAGCAAGTGTTCTCTTTCTCCTCATAGGTTTCCAAGCATTGAAAAACTGGGCCTAATCAGCTCGCTATTGCCACCTGCTGTTCACATCCACTCATGACTCTCATTTTAAATCCCATCTATCAGTTATGGGGATATTTTTCCATAATGTCTGGGTAAGCTCTAAGATCCAATAATTATAATAATTATTATGATGATGATGATGACATTGATGATAATAACAGTAATACTATTTATTTGTTAGATTCTGTGATAAACATTATCTTATTTGATCCTGAGAGGTGAGGGCTAATATTAAGCACATTTTAAAGATGGAGAAACCAAGGCAGACAGAAGCTAAGTGACTTGATTAGGCTGCAAAGGTTGTTTTCATGGATTTGAACACAAGTCTTTCTGACTCAAGGCCTGGTGCTCTAATCACTGAGTCACTTAGTGGCCCTCTCATATAGATTAAATTCAATACTATGAAATTCTGTGGGTGTATGCTCTAAAAATAAACTAATACACCTTCAAATCTTCCTCATATGAGGGTCAATGATTTAAATTCATTATACACATGTAATTATATGCATTTGTGTATATAAATATATAGATATAGATATGGAAATATATGTTTGTGTGTTTCTGTATGTGCATCATCTTACTATGAATGACGATTTCTGTCCCCTACTCTCTGGACCTTCACACTCTGGAATTTTTTGTCTTATGCTACTGGTGGAGTCAGTTCGTTATTCAGTAAATAGACTAATTGTAGTGGTAATGTGACCTCACTGTCTTCTGCCACAGCTGCCACATGGGGGTTTCTCAGTTCCTGAATCACTGGTTTTCTGATGTGATCCAATAACTATATCTTCAAAAACTTTCTGGTTCTAAATGAGTCAGAAAGTTTACTCCTGATTCCCTAGCCAGTCTCACAACTTCTCATTTTAATGAGTACTTGGGCCCACAGAGACCTCTTCCTGCAGCCCCTGGAGACAGCGAGGAGAAGAAGAGAAGGGTAATTTTATTTCTTTTCCAATTACTCCTTTTATTTCAGCTTAATCCAAAGACCAGCCATGTATCACAACGGGCTGTCCCTGTGATTATATGAGTATGTGGAAAGTGAAGGCTCAAAGGAAAGAGAAATCTTGGTCATGGTGGCCTCAGTAGAGGCCCAGCTTGATGAACCCATCTTTGGAAAAAGGTGATGGTTCTAAAGCCATCCAGAATGAACGTGGGAGACATAGACCGGAGATCTTTAGAAAAGACTCTGTCCTAGGTGTGTATTCATGAAGCTGCAGAAAAGGAAAGGGGTTTTTTCCTTAGTCAAAGTCAGCGTGAAATGACTTTTTTATTGTCCCCTTCCACATGTTCTGTCCAGAATATCACAGAATAAGAAGCTTTGGAAGGAGGGAGCATGGAAGACAATGAAAGTATAGAGCAGAGCTAGGATTCCTTCAGGCATCCTGTTTAATAAAAGAAAGTCAGTGATGGAAGGTGCCTTCAAATACAGACTCCTAAAAGAGAACGTAAGAAATATCAAAGTTTAGAGAAATATGAGAACATGGGAAGTTAGATCTAGGTGGGTCTTTGGAAAAAGGAACATAAAATGTGGGACCTGGTAATGACCTTAGAACATAAAATATTATCCCTGGGTGAGCTGAAAGAACATAAAATGTAGAGTAAAAAGTGGCCTTAGAACACAGAATGTCAATACTGGAAAAGACTGGAAAGGACTTGGACTCTAAAGCACTTCTTTTATGTTTTTTTTGTTTTATTTTTTAATTTTTTAAATTTCAGGCCATGGGATTAAGTGACTTGCCCAAGGTCACAGAACTAGGCAATTATTAAGAGTCTGAGGCAGGATTTGATCTCAGGTCTTCCTTACTCCAAGGCCTGTGCTCTATCCACTGTACCATTTAGCTGCCTGAAACATTTCTTTTTTATATATAAGATGGCTTAGCACTGAGAAGTCCTATACCTAAGAGCCCACAGTAGAAGAGTGTCCAGATGGTAATTAGAACCCAGGCTGCACAATGAGTGGAACTATGAGGAAAGAGAATTCGCTGGCATTTATTTAGTCCTCTCAAGTTTCTCAGACACCATCCTGCATAATTTCTTTGCAGTCAAACAACTTCCCATTAAAGTTGTTACTGGAAGAAGAGAACTGAGACTCTATGAGATTAGGGGATTTGTCCATAGTCACACAGCTAGTGAGCTCAGAGGCAAAGATGGCAGGCCACAGTGAGAGGGACAAGGAACCTATAAAAGAGCAGAGTGACCAGGTTAACAAAGGATCCCACACATGTACAAACACACACAGACAGACACACACACATATACACAAACACACACAAAGCATATTTGGATTGGTTGAAAGAAATGGAGTTGATAAAAATGAAAAGAAGCTTGGGTAGAGTGGACATGATCACTATTTGACAATTTATTTAATCTTGCCCATGTGTATCTCTAAGGAATAGATGAAGAAATTGTTAGCATGGAAAGTGCCTTGGATTTGGAATTAAAAGTTCTATTGCAAGTCCAAATTTTGATGCTTAGTAGCTGTGTAATAATGGGGAAATCATAGCTTGCAGGACCTGTAGTCAGGAAGACCCAACTTCCTAAGTTCAAATCCAACCTCAGACACTTACAAACAATATGACCCCGGGCAAGTCACTTGACCCTGTTTGCCTCAATTTCTTCATTTAGAAACAGTTGGAAAAGGAAACAAAAACCACATCACGATCTTTGTGAAGAAAACTCCAAATGGGGTCATAGGGAGTCAAACATGACTAAAAAAAGGAATGAACAACAACATAAAAAGAAGGTTACATTATAGATTATGTAAGCTTTTGGGAGCAGCTACATGGCACAGTGAATAGAGTACTGGATTTCAGTCATAGAGGGAAAACCACTTGCTGATGCCATGTGACAGATAAACTTCAACAATGAACTCAAACCAACGTTCCCAAATACCACATCCAATGACATCTCCATTTCATCCCTCTGACCACACACTCCTTCTTTGATGCATGTGAACTTGACTTCCAGTTTCAATCTATTTTATAGGCTCATAAAATGCAGAGTCATCGATGAACCAACCCAGAAGGGATGTCAGAGCTCATCTCTTTCTACAAATAAAGAAACTGAAACCAAGGTAAAGAGATATCTTGTCCAGAGTTTTTGTTCTCATATTTCAGTTGTGTCCAACTCTCTATGATCCCATTTGGAACTTTCTTGGCAGAGTTGAGTGCTTTGTCATTTCCTTCTCTAGCTCATTTTACAGATGAGAAAACTAATGCAAACAGAATTAAATGACTTACCAAGAGTCGCACTTTGAAGAAGTATGTGAGGTTACATTTGAACTCAGGAAGATGAGTCTTCCTGATTCCAGACTCAGCATTCAGCATTCCTACACCACCCGTTTGCCCTGTCTATAGTTACACAATGGATTTTGCAGAATTGGAACCAGAACCCAGCTTCCATCTCTTTCAGAATAGGCCACAGTTCTCTTCCTAGTACTGTAAAGGCCAGTGTTTCACTGGGGTTGGTTATTGCCCATCTCAATGACAATGCTAAGATAGCAAAATGGTCTTCAAAGCTATTTAGCCAGTTCACTCAGATGGAGTCATGTCAGAGAAAAGTGCCAATAAGAGCAAAAAAAAATCCAAATAGATTTGTGGAGTTCCTTATACTGGGTTTGCCTTGCCATCCTCTGAATCTTTTCACTAAGAGTAAGAGGTCATTTAAACACAGCATAATAATAATAATAATATATCTGAGAATAATGATTCAGATTGAATTAATTCTTTATTTCTATCATGTTTTGTGAGCTTTGTAACATCTCTGTGAGGAAGATTGTAGCTCTATCCCCATTTTACACATTAGAAAACTGAGTAGAAAACAAGGCCTTGGCTCAAGTTTATATAGGAAGTAAGCTCTCATGTCAGGACTCCAAGTCAGATCTGTTTGCAATAAGCCCAGTAAAATTTTCCCTGGACCAAGAATGGACCTGACTTTTATAGTTGGGGAATTGGGTTTCATCTTATTGAGAAAGTCAATAGATAAATGGGAGGTGTGAATGAAAGCCAAGGGAAGGAGTCCAAAGAGTGATGATGACGTGTGCTGCCAGGCTCACTTGAAGTGCCAGTTCCATTTTGTGAGTTGTTTTTCCCCCTTGTTCTTTGTTGTTTTTTTCTTGCAAGGATTTGTTCATTGGGTCAGAAACGTGGATACACAGAGGAAGTAGGAAGATATATGTGGATCTATTGGAATATAAAGATGGCATAAATGTAAGCTACACATACTCTTTTGAATTTTAAATGAAATGTCAATAGGCAGAGGCCTGTGAACCACATGGACATTTCACATTGGGCTTCAGGATACCGACCTCAGTTCCCGCATCTTCAAGTGAGTAGCAAAATACATACATAAGGTATTTGAAGTGTTAGATAAAATGAGAATATTTATGCAAGACTATCCATCAAAAGGTACGTCCTAGACTAAAAGAAGGAACTGACTTGTACATGGCCAAACAAAATTGCTGAAAGAACTGGAATTAGATGGAGAATCTCTGGGTTTCTAATCCAGTGTCCCCACTCTTCCCACCCTCCACCCCCACACCCATTCTTAGTTATCTCTAAGTGTCCTTACAGGATACAGGACTACATGCCTCTGAGTTCTATTCATCTGATGATTATAATAGCTTGTCCCAACTTAGCTCCTTTGCCTCATGTCTCATTATGAAATGAAGGTAACTCTGAACCTTTGAATATAATATTTGATAATGTCAAATATGATGGAAAGTATAAGGATACATATATTTCATGTGTGAATATATATATATATATATATATATATGGAGGGTGTAGGTGTGTATATGTCCAGAAATAGATTAGATAACATCTATGAACCAGCTCAGTTAAATATAGAAAATTTTCTACCAAGAAAGATGGATACCAGGTCATAAAATTTTGGGCCATAGCCACGCATGTAGATCCTCTATATAGGCATTGAGGGGTATATACAATAAAAAAGATGGAACTAGAATGTAAGACCGCAAGAAAATTGGTCACATATGCAGAAAAAATCCACTTTGCAACTTGATATGTTGTTTTTTTCTCTTTGTTATGTCAGATAGAGGAGAAGAAAGAATATGGAGAGAAGAAATGGCACAGATGTGATCTATTTTATTCTGGCTGGGCTCTCAGATTATCCCAGAGTCCAAGCCATCTTTTTCTGTGTGCTCCTATTGTCCTATCTTATCACCCTGCTGGGGAATCATTCTTCTTCTGATACACTATGATTTCCATCTTCACACCTCAGCAATCTATCCTTTCTGGACATCTGTTTCACATCAACTATTTTGCCTCAGATGCTCATCAGCTGCTTAGTGAAGGTTCCCACCATCTCCCTGGGTGAATGCCTGGTCCAGATGCACATCCTTCTCTATTTGGGTGTTGTAGAATGCCTTCTTCTGGCCATCATGGCCTATGATCATGTTGTAGCCATCAGTGACCCCCTGTACTATGCAGTGAAAATGGGGCTTCAGCTTTGTGTCCAACTGGCAGTAATACCATGGGTCCTAGGCTTTTTTCTTTCTGTGGTCCCAATTGTGACACCCATGCTCAATCCTATCATCTACAGTCTTTGAAAAAAGGATGTGAAGGGGGCTTTGAGGAAGCTAAGGGGGAGAAAGAATGATTCCTAAATGACAGAACATTAGTTAGAAAGACTCAGAAGATCCAGAAGTGGAGTGGCCATTAAATCAAAATATTAAAAATGAAAGGCAGAGAAGATTCTCAATGTATCTTTTGTTTTCCAGAAATCTATTCACCCACCATGATGATTTGTGCTGTGGTTCCCCCTCATAGGGACAGTTTTAGCCAGTCACAATTTCAGAGACATAGGCAAGGAAAGTCTGAATGTCTGATATTAACTTCCTAGTTTTAATTTTGTATTGTCTAGTGGCAAGTGGTGGGAATGCAGGAAATTGAATACGATAAATGTGTAAATAAAAGTGGCAGATACATAGTGATAGAGCAATAATCAACCAGCTACTGTTATGTGGTGCTGGTGGCACTGCTACTTCATCCAAACTTTTTGAAAAGATATTTAGTAATACACAAAAGTTTCCTAAAGATATGTGAAATAACATGAATCTAAAAGCAAAAAAACCAGACTTTGATATATATTCATATCTATGTGTCATAAATATGTGTTTATGGTGTCTGAAGGGAAATGTTCACGGAAAGTGAAGGGGATATAGAGAGAATAATGGCAATGTTATCATTGTTTCTAATGTTGTAAAAGGTTGTTGATTTTGTTTCCTATTGGTTTTTTATTGTGTTGAGTTTAAAAAGAAATAGAATTGAGGAAACAAGGAAAAGTAGCTGTATCATCACCTTTACTAGAAGGTTTCCTCTGTCAACAGGGAGATGGTAAGAAAAGATTTGGAAGGTTCTGTTCCAAGTGGATGCATATCTTAACTAAACATATTCAAAAGTGAATTAATTTAGTTCTCAAAAGGGACACACACACACACACACACAGAGACAGTGCTAATCCAAATTTATCTCTTTTTTTTCCTACAGATGGTATCACTATCATTCCAGTCACCTATATTCACTACTTAGAGTCCTTGGATCTTCCATCTCCATCAGGTTCCTTTCCTATCAGCTGTCAAGTCTTGTCAATTCAACTTTCAGAACATCTTTCATTTACTTACACAGCTTCTCCTATGGTTGATCCTTCCTACCTCGCCCTTAGACTAGAGCAAAAGCCTCCTAGTTAATTCCTACATTTCAATTTCCTAGTTATTACTGAGATCATCTTCATATAGAAGATGACACTGAGCTGATATTCCCAAATCACAGATCTGACCATGACAGTGACCCACTAAAAATGAAATTCCATTGGTAAAAATTCTCAGTGACATCAACAATATGGATCCCATTTACATTTTCAGTATTATTTCATATTCATCTCCTCCATGAACTTCACAAGTCATAGAAATTCACTTCACAATGGTTTCATCTCTTCCTTTCATGAACTTGCATGGCATTAGCCCATGTTTGAAACCCAATCCTGCCTCTTCCTAATTCTTACAATTCTAAGTTCACTTCAGAGCACACTCTGCTTTTAACTTCCACATGAAGCTTAGATTTCTGACGCTCTCAAGTCATTAATAATCTGTCCCTCTCGACAATATTCTATGCCTACTTGTATTTATATAACAGCATGAATGTTGCATCTTAGAATAAAATGTAAGCTCCTTGATGTCAGAGACTGTATTTAATGTATATCTCCATTATCTTGTGTTATCCTGGTGGATCTAGAATGTGCTTAATAAATATTTGCATTGAACAGAGTTAAGTGATCCACAAATGTTCCAAGGTGACCAGCCACTAGTATGTAGCTTTTCTAGTTCCTGTCGGATGAGAATTGTATAAGGGAACCAGTGATAGCCAACCAATTGAAGAACAGCTATTAGAAAAATATGAGTTGCCTCCAAATACATGAAGACGAATGGGTAGGAGAGGAGTAAGTTTCTTTTACTTTGCCCAAGCAGAAAAACTAGAAGCAATAGATAGATGCTGCCAAAGATTCTACTAGATTCTGACTTGATCTAAGAAATTTCTGACAGAGCTCTCCCCAGATGGGATGAGCAGGTTTGACACTTAGTGGGTTCATGATCACAGAAATTCCTAAGGAACAATAGGGGCAAAAGCACGAAGAATGGAAATTTGACAAAAGATTGAGTAAGCAGAATTGCCCAGATTGAGAATTGCATGTTTACACCCAAGGAGTACATCAGAGAATCCACTAGGGAATGCCAAGAAACCCCAATTGAGAAGAGCAATATAGATCACTCTATGTCCACACCTACGTCTGCTGTTCTCTTGTGCCTCCTATACCCAGGGGAGGTTATATGAGATACTGAAGATCAGGTGGGCAAGTAAGTAAGCATTCAGACTCAATCCCAGTACTATCTCGTTACCTGGGTTTGATATAGGCTTTCCGTCCCAGGCAATAAAGCAGAAAGGCCGTGGCTTTAAGTTACCCCATGGAAAGATTTCTTCCCTGGGTGCAAGCACCCTTCTAGGGTCTCCTCACCTTTATGGGAGGAGGTCACAGTGGAGATGTGGGGCTTTCCTAGTTCAGTTAACAGAGGGAACTCTGTTTGGGCATAAGGTAGCCATATTATGATCCAGGGAGAAGGGATCTTTCTATATCTTTAAAAGTCAGGGGGATGGATGTCCTTCCTGCACTACCTGATTTAGCCCCTAAAAGAGCTATGAGGCCCATTATCAAATCCCAGGAGATCGTCACTGCAACAAATCGTGATAGGGAGATTCAGTTTCCTGTTTTGGTAGTCAGTGACTGTTCAAGGTCTCACTATGAGTAGAGAATGATGGAAGAGAATATCTGGGAAGTGTAACGCGAATCACCCTCTGAGAATTTTGTATATAGTGTGTGTAGAAAATGTGTATGGTGTATGTCTAAACATATGAACCCAAATCTTGAATGGTATGGGTCCATGTTCTAAGGTCTAGTTTATGTTTTAAGTAAGTAGGAAGAGACCCTTCTAAAGTCAACTTCTCAATAATTGATCAGCTTGCTGCTTTGTTAGATTTTGGAGTATCTTGTCCTTGGCCATGTTTTATTCTTGGAAATATTCTCCTGTCCTCTGTTCATGTCTTCCAAGACTTTACTCCTGACTGGAGTCTGCAGTTCTCCTCATAGCTGAGTGGTAGCTCTAGTGTAAGAGACTGTTGAGGGTCACAGGAAAGTCATGAGTGACTGGGAATGACTTAAAGGTTCTCTTACCCATGTACACCAAGGCCTACTTACCTGTGCTGGCTCTCCAGATCTTATCTGTCCCTTATGTTTTGGCAGTTCCTGGCACATTGTATGAGAACACAGGCTGAGAAAGTAATATTGTGTGAGAGTACTAGCCTGAGAAAGTAAACTTTTGAACTCATTGATCATCTGCTGATGATACAAAGTTATGACAATAACCATGAAATTGCAGAAAATGTCTTTTCTCTAACATTTTGTAGATTTAAGTTCTCATATGGTTTTCTGGTGGGCAGGTAGGTGAAACAGAAGATAGGATACCTAATCTGACCTCAGACACTTACTAGCTGTAACCCTGGGCAAGTTGTTTCATTCTGTTTGCCTCAGTTTCCTCATCTGCAAAATGAATGAATGAAGAAGAAAAAAGCAAACCCTACCATTGATTTGCAAAGAAAACCTCAAAAAGCCATCACAAAGAGTCAGAAATGAATGGAAGATTCCACTAATGGGAAGTTCCTTCTCAGTAGTCTCTATAGCTACAGTCCCTTAAAGTCAAAGAATATGATGGAGCCTGACTCCCAGATGAATCTGTATCTCTAAGGTCTACAATTCACTATTGAAGAGGTTGTAATATTTTTAAAAATCTCTTTTAAATGCTTTTTTGATGGTCCTCTCTCAGAATTTATCTATTGCCAACAAAATTAAACCATTTAGAGCAAGTATACACTCAGCATTTCCTTCCTTGGTCAATCATAATTCCTCTCTGTGTGTATGTGTATATAAAGAATATTGTATAATTTTTTTTCTTGGCTTACGGAGTGGTACATTTATATATACCTACTTATTTACATAATTTTTCTCCCATTAAAATTAAAGGTAATTAAAGTTTCTAATCTTTCTTTGCACCTAAATATTCAGGACAGTATGTAGGATAGTTTGACATATAGTAAGTCATTAATAAATGCCTCTTGATTGATTAGTTGGTATTTGGGGACAGATCGTGTACAAAACTCCGAATCATTGGGATAGGGGTGCCTTATTGAAAAGCATTGGAAAACTATTTCTTCATGAGCCCACTCTGTTCTTCTCTCCATCACACTCAGGAGAATGAGGGAAGTGTCAGTGAACAGTCCAGGAAGATCTAAAACTAAAATTTAAGAGGATTCAGAACATCAAGTGGCGACAATGAAGGTGGGAATATAAGCAGAGCTATGTATATGTGCACGCATGTTTGTATGTATGCATGTGTGCATGTATGTATTAATTATTTAAAGATTACAGTCAAAATACTGTAGGGGAGAGAGAGAGAGGGAAGGTAGAGAGAGGAAGGAATGGAGGAGAGGAGGAAGGAGAGAAGCTATGATGGGGACTCATGGCAACTTCGACTCAATTAGCAAAGGCCCAAATTCCTAGAGCGTTGTGTGCCAGCCGGCTAATCTGTTACTTGCAACTATTGGAACCTATTCCTTGACTCAGTCCTTCTGTAGTCAAGTTCTCAGGTGAGCCTTGAAGAGGCGGGAGACAAAGATGACAAGTTCTCCCCCGTTAATTCAGCAACATGCACGAGTTTGAATACACTTTTTAGTTCCTGATTTTCCTCATTCACATGAAATTTTTCTAAACAGCCAGCAAACAAAGCTTCCATGCTCCTAGACAGCAGATGATCAATGAGTTCAAAAGGTTACTTTCTCAGGCTAGTACTCTCACACAATGTTGTTATCTCGGCTTAGTGTTCTCAAACAAAGTTCCAGGAACTGCCAAAACATAAGGGACCGATAAGAAGATCTGGAGAGCCGACCCATATAAGTAAGCCAAGGTGTATGTGGGACAGAGGACCTTTAAGTCATTCCCAGTCAAGCAATGACCTTCCTATGGCCCTCAACAGTCTCACAGTAGAGCTGCTACTCAGCTCTGAAGAGAGCTCCAAACTCATCAGGCCTCTTAGAAGAAAATATGGAAGCGGTCCATCATGAGGAAAGCAGACTAGACCCAGAATGTTACCTTCCAACCTGCGACTTCCTTCCCTTCTATCCACAGGGAACAAGTATCTATCAGATGTTAGAGCTTACTCAGACATTAGGGAAAATATCCCTGTAACTGATGGATGGGATTTAAAATGAGAGTCATGAGTGGGTGTGAACAGAAGGTGGCAATAGGGAGCTGATTAGTCCAAGTGGTCAATGCTTTGAAACCTAGGAGTAGAATCAGAACCTTGCTCTCTCTCTTCATGAGCTCCTAACTCACCCCCTTCAGGGTGCCCCCTTTCCAGGGACTCACCCCACTTCTCCTCCTAGGATGTAACTCTATTTTCAAAACCCCAAATACCAACTAGATCTCAACAGTGAAAATGTCCATGATCAGTTTGATCCTCTGATGGATGGCTGCCCTAGCACACTGGTACTTTTAGTTTTCAAGGGCATTCGGAATCCAGATGAATTGCTAAACCAATTCTTTACACTCTCCCACTTTACTCAAGAGGGTTAAGTTATCTCCTATATCCCTCATACAGTCTGAACCAAACTTTTTTTCCTTTTCTTCCCTAGAAAAAGGAACTTTTATCTCTGCCTAGGAGACTCTCTCTCTCTGTCTCTTAGGCTCCATCTGCTTCCCTCTTTCTAATCCCCCCAACTTCCATTCTCTGTCTATTCCCTTCCTTCTCTTTCCTTATCCCTTCCCTACTCTTCCTCTCCTCCTTTCCTTCCCTTCTCTGCCTCCCCCCCTTTTTCCTCTATAGTGTTATAACTGTAATCTTTAAATAATTAATACCTACAGTTTGGCATTTCAGTTGATCGACAATTAATCATATTTACAAGTTTAAGAAACTGACTGGCCAGTGGGTTTAAGGGAAACATTAAAGATGGAGATTAAAGTGAGAAAATGAGCAACTATCCATTCTATTATCTCTAGAAAGAAGCAAAGAAAGTTCCACCCATCTCAGGCGAATACCAAACTGATATGATACCACAGGTTTGACACAGGGAATTGTTTAAATAGACATTGCCCTTATATCCTATTGGCGCAGAATTCCAAAAAGTCATTTCTGATGTTCTATCCACTTTGTATGCCTCATCACAAATGTTTCCCTCTTTTGATGGTATCTCTTCCTTCCTCCCAAGGTTTAACACTCACTTGGCTTCCTACCCTTGAACCACCTTCCTCAAAGTGAATAATCGGTAGGAGTTTGAGAAATCTCCCTTCAAATCAATTCTGAAATGTGCTCAATGCTTAGGAAATTCTTGGAATAGGATTTTTAGTCAGAAGGAAGGCCCATGGCTCTTTCAATCAATCATCAAAAATGAGTTACATTAGTAAGAACTACAATGAACTTCTCTTATTTGGATTGAGTTTTCTTCCTAAGGTCTATCAATCATGAAAGACATTAAAACCAAATATCAAAATAAACTGAATTCAAAACCACACGTTTAAGTCACAGGATCAGAAAATTTTCAAAAGGAATAAAATGTATGCAATCATATTTTCTCACCTAAAAAATAATAATTTTTCACCAAGGGGAAAATGGGTTTGAAATGGATGGTTCTGTACTGTGGCCTGGAGAGGATTTTTGAGAGTCCTTGGAAAGCAAAGGTATCAAATCAATCAGTACTTAAAGAAGCTAATTCGGGTTGCTTATTGGAAGGTCAATTACTGATGCTGAAGCTTAACTACTCTGGCCACATAATGAGAAGATGGGACTGAATGGAAAAGAAGCTGATGTTAGGAAAAACTGAGGAAAAGACAGTGGCAAAAGCTGAGATGGGTAGAGAGTGTTTTGGAAGCAATGAGCATGAACCTGGACAGAATTTAAGAGAAAGTAGAGGATAAGAGTGTTGGGCGTTCTATGGGTCAGGGGTTCACAAATTTGGATACGACTCAAGGAAAATGACAAACACTCCCCTACTAGAAATCTGCAATGATAGTAAGCAGAAGCAATCAAGATCAGAATAACTGGCAAGAAGTGACAGGATAGGAACACAATTCCTTCCTTCAAGCCTATAGTAGAATGTAATATGAGAAATTTGAGGATGATCAGCCTGCCTCACTATACATGGGAATATCCTCTGTTACTTTACCCTCTAAGACTTAGCCTTCTTATGTCTCATAGAAATCACAGCAGTTAGCGAATCTGCAGAAGCCTTTCAGAAATTCAACCTTCAGATGATTTGTACTTTGGTGTGTTTCCATTTCTGTTATCGTTCATGGGTTAAAATAACCAAGAAACAAGATAAAAATGAAAATGAAAAATTAATGGGTCAAAGGAAAATCTTCTAACTTTGCTCTCTCAATTTCTTCATCTTTATAATGGGGAAAATACTAGCAGCCACATCCCAGAGTTAATGAGAAGATTAAAAGAGGTGATACACATAAAACTCTTTCCAAATATTGAAGTATTATGCAAATTCTCATTAATATTAATTTCAATATAATATAAACTATTTGAACAAATTTGAAAATCAGAGATCCTATGAAATTCCTTCTTTGTTGAATACATGATCTTTATACTTAAACCAATGAGAGTTAAAGCAGTAAAAGAAAACTATAGATTGATATTCCTAATGAATAATCATATAATAATTTTACATAAAACATTAGCAAAGAGGTTATAAAATCATATTACAAAGATTATTTATATATATATAATATATATATATAAATGAAATCATTGGTTTGGCTTAATACCAGCACTCTTGGGCTGGTCCAATTACAGGAGACTATAAACATAATTCTATAAAATAAGAAAAACAACAAAATGATTCTATTACATGTAAGAAAAGCTTTTGACAAACTATCATAACCATTTCTGTTAGAGAAAATTAAGAAAACCAGAAATGAAAAAGAATCTTTTAGTAGCAAAATAAGTAACTTTCTAAAACCAAGAGATATCATCATATGCATATTAATGACCTCACCAATAAGATTAATAATAAAGAAAGGATGTCCATTGTCACCATGATTATTTGATATTATGCTTCAAAATGCTATAGAAGGAGAAAAAATTTAGGGGAAAAGTATAGGTGAAAAGGAAACAAAATTGGGGCAACTAAGTGACACATTGGATAGAGTCCTGGAGTCAGAAGGACCTGAGTTCAAATTGGATCTCAGACATTTAATAATTTCCTAGCTGTGTGATGTTGGGCAAGTCACTTAACCTCATTTCCTTGTTTTAAAAAAAAAGAAACAAAATGAACACTTCTTCTAGGTGATTTCAGACCTTAAGATTAATAATAATAATATTTCCAAAAAGATGCAACATAGAAAATAAATGTTAAAAATTCTTACTATTTCTATACATTGCTACCAAAACCCAGCAGGAAGAGATAGAAAGAGAATTTCATTTAAAATAACTACAGATTGTATAGCATACTTGCAAATCTATGCGTCAGACACATAAAATCTATATGAATGCAACTAGAAAATTGTATTTATACAAATAAAGACAGAACTAAGTAATTTGAGATAATAAGTTTTCATCACCACTCAAAATAAGCATATTAAAAATCACAAATTATCTACATTGATTCACTCTATCAAATCAGGTTACCAAAGGATTATTTTTTAAGACAGAAAAAATATTAATAAAATTCATCAGGAGAAACAAAAGACTGAGGGTCTCAATTCAAATACTGAAAAAAATGGAAATAAAGGGGCTTAGTTTTTAGAACTTTTGTACTTGTTATTGCTGAATCATTTCAGTCTTGTCTAATTCTTTGTTTCCCCAGTTGAAGTTTCCTTGGCAAACATACTGGAGTGGTTTGGCATTTATTTCTCTAGCTTATTTTTCAGATGAGACACCAGGATGAAGTGACTTGCCCAAGAGCCCCCTGTGATAGCTAAGGTAGGAGAGGAAAGAGAGAGGGAGAAAGAGGAGAGACAGAGACCAAGAGAGACTGAGAGAGAGAGAGAGAGAGAGAGAGAGAGAGAGAGAGAGAGAGACAGACAGACAGACAGACAGACAGACAGACAGACAGAGACAGAGAGACAGAGAGAGACAGAAACAGAGACAGAGCCAAGACAGTTTATATGGGGGAAAAAACTGAATCAGATAATATCAATTGGCTGAGATTGAAAGGGTCCTTGATATGTAAGTTATTAGAATTCTAAAGGACCATGATCAACAGAACTTAAGTTTTTTTTTTTTTTGTGGGGGGAGGGTTTTTTTCCTCTAATTGATGTTTTACTTTTCCACATGTATGTTATAAAAGGGTTTTTTAAAATATTCATCCATATGACAATGTTTCTTTCTTTCTTTCTTTCTTTCTTTCTTTCTTTCTTTCTTTCTTTCTTTCTTTCTTTCTTTCTTTCTTTCTTTCTTTCTTTCTTTCTTTCTTTCTTTCTTTCTTTCTTTCTTTTTGCCAGGCAAATGGGGTTAAGTGGCTTGCCCAAAGCCACACAGGTAATTATTAAGTGTCTGAGACCGAATTTGAACCCAGGTACCCCTGACTCCAGGGCTGGTGCTTTATCCACTGCGCCACCTAGCCGCCCCGACAATGTTTATTTCTAAGTTGTAAAATTTCCTTCCACCCTCTTATCAACAACCCCCTTCTCTCAGGGTCAAACAGTGCGGTTAATATTTACACATTTGTGTTAGGCATGTTTACACATTAACCATTTTCTGTATGTGGAATAAGGATTAAGGGAAAGAAATACATACATGATTTTTTTAAAAAGTGAATATAGGGTTACTCAGGTTCTAAAGGATTTTTTTTTTTTGTTTTGTTTCATTTTTCCTTCCTCTGGATGGGGGCAGCATTGTATATAGTCAGTCTAATGCAGCTGTCCTAGCTCTCTGAGGTGCTGAGAGAAGCTACTTCCATCAAGGTTGAACATCTCACAGTGTTGTTGCTAATGTGTCCATTGTTCTCTTGGTTTGCTCCCTTTGCTCAGCATCAGGTCCTGTAACTCATTCCATGCTTCTCTAAATCATTTATGGTTTCTTATAGAACAATGATATTCCTTGGTATTTATATATCAAAACTTGTTAATCTTTCCCCAAATGATGGGCATCCCCTCAATTTATAACTCTTTGCCACTACAAAAAGAGCTGCTATGAATATTTTGAAACATGTGTGACTTTTCCCAATTTTTATGATTTCTTCGGGGTATAGGCCTAGAATTGGAATTGCTGAGTCAAAGGGTATGAATAATTTTATTGATCTTTGGGCACAGTCCCAGATTGTTCTCCAGAATGGTTGGATCAGTTCACAACTCTACCAACAATGTATTAATGTCCCAATCTTCCCATTAACCTCTTCAAAATTGAACATTTTCCCTCTATCTCATCTTAGCCAATCTGATAGGTGTGAGGTTGAGGTGTTTTAATTTGCATTTCTCTAATCAATAATGATTTGGAGCATTTTTTTCCTATGAGTATATATAACTTTAAATTCTTCATGTGAAAATTGTCTACACATATCCTTTGATCATTTATCATTTAGGGAATGACTTGAAACCATTTGATGCAGTTCTCTTATATATTTTAGAAATGAGATCTTTATCAGAACTCCTAGTTTAAAGATTGTTTTCCAGCTTTCTGCATTTTGGCAGCATTGATTTTATTGGTAAAAAAAAATTTAATTTAAAATACCCAAAATTATTTTATTAATTAATAACAAATTCTATTTTTTGTTTGGTCATAAACTTGTTCCTTTTCCATAGATACTATAGATCAGAGTATTTATTGATCTATTAATTTATCTATGTTATCATCATTTATGTTTACATCCTGTAGCCATTTTGACCTTATTTTGGTATGGGGTGTGAGATGTGGATCTATGCCTGGTTTTTGCCATACTATTTTCCAGTTTTTCCCAACAATTTTTATCAAATGGTGAGTTCTTATCCCAGAAGTTTGTGTCTTTGGGTTTGTCAAACAGGAGATTACTGAAGTCATTTACTGCTGTTTCTTTTGAACCTATCCTAATCCATTGATCCTTTACAGTATTTCTTAACCAGTGCCAGGCAGTTTTGATGACTTTCACCTTGTAGTTTAGTTTTAGATCTGGTAGAGTTAGGCCACCTTCCTTTATATTTTTTTTTATCAGTTCCCTTGCTATTTTTGAATTTTTGATGATCCAGATGAATTTTGTTACTATTATTTCTGGCTCAGTAAAATAATTATCTTGTAGTTTGATTGGTGTGGCACTGAATAAGTAACTTAATTTGGGTAGAATTGTCATTTTTATTATATTAGCTTGACCTAACCATGAGCAATTTTCCCAGTTATTTGGATCTGTCTTTAATTGGGTGAGAAGTGCTTTAAAATTGTGTTCAGACAGTTTCTGGATTAGAATTTAAGATTTGGGATGAACCTTCATTCAATGTTAGTTGGATTTGGGAGGGATCTTTAACTATACAATGTCAGAACTTGCTATGACCTCAGGACATGAGTTGATCTGATAAATACTTCTTCCAAAACTTCTCCATTAATACCTGAGTCAAAAGTTTACTTCTCATTTCCAAGTCATTTCTAAACTCTCTTGATTTTAAGAAGACCGTAGTCCTTCAGAGGTCCCTCCTCCAATCTCTGGGGAAAGTATGGAGAAGTAAAGGACAATTTTGATTTATTCCCCTAATTATTTTCCTCCTTTCCCTCTTGCTAACTTAAAGTGCTAACTCCCCTTTGCAGAGGGATTCCTTTACAAATGTTACAGAAAAAGAAACTAAAGGAAAAGAGGGAAGAAAAATTTGACTTTTCAGATCTAGTAGAGTTCAAGGACTGCCTTCCTCCACTTCCTTCCTGGCTACAGGCTTTGAGTATGTACTGGGGGAGGCTCGACTTGTCTGAAGGAGAATTTCTGTTGGAACTTCGTGTTCCTGAGAGCTTTGACAAGTCATGGGGCTGTGGAAATGGAAAAAGATACTGAATGTAGGCTGATTTCATACTTCTTTTTAACCTCTCCCCATGTCTTTGCTTTATGGGGGTTTTATAGGTTTTGCAAAGCAATGGGGCAAAGTGACTTGTCCTAGATCACACAATTAGGTTCGTGTCTGAGGTTGGATTTGAACTCAGGTCCTCCTGACTCCAGGGCCAATGCTCTATCCACTGCACCACCTAGCTGCCTCTCCCCATGTCTTTTTTGGTCTGTGAAATTAGGTGTACTACAGAAAGAGTAAGGAGAGAAAGTCTTGGGAGAAATGCCTGGGGGGTACTACATACATAAAAAAAAATTGCCCATCAAAGTGAAAGCAGGCCCTTCTTAGAGAGTTCATATTCATAAAAGAATAAAATATCAATTGGAAGGGACCTTAGAATATTAATTACTAGACAATAGATATTAGTGTTTAGTGTGATTTTATAACAGAGACTGGAAGAGAAGGGATTGTTCTTCAACTATAGGACTGCAGAGCTGCATGGCAAGAATTGTAATGGACCGCAGAGGCTGGTTCATCAAAGGTTATGACTGAGAACTGGAAAATCATTACAGGACAAATACTAGAATTTTACAAGGAGCAAACAGAGACTCAGGGAGTTTTGGTTTTCTGTGAGAGATCACTTAGTAAGCATCAGAAGGGAAATATGATGTTGGAAATTAGTGGGACCTTCAAAGATAGAAAAACAGAAACAGAAATGACCTTATGACTTAAAAGCTCAGAGTTCAGATGGAATTTAGAAGATGTTGAGTTCCACACCCTACTGTCAAGGAAAATGGGAGTAACAGGAAAAAATGCATTAAATGCAGTCACATGGTAAGGCAATGGTCAAGCTGGGACTCACGCTTTGGTCACTAAAATTATTTCACAGTCTTCCCATAGCTAAAGGGCTGTCGCATGGAAGACCAATTAGATTTATTCTATGTGACTCCAGCGGAAAGAATAAGGAACTGGTGAAGCAGAAAGATCACTGGGCAGAGGCACATCAGACCTGGACCAAGCTTGGCTCTGACACCTAACTCTTCTATCACTTTGGGTTACTAAACATCTCCATTTCCTCATCAGTGAAATAAGGAGCCTATAGTAGGGCCTCTATACTCCCTTTCATCTCTCTAAAGTTACAATCCTTGGATTCTATGGTATAGGAAAAAAGAGATTAGCTAATTATTTTTAAAAAATTAAATGGACATGCAACAAGCTTCTTCACAATGTGGTGAGCTTTCTTAGAGGTTTTCAAGTTGTTAGTTAATCATGGATTTGAAATCCCTATCTAATGATGTGACTTTGGATAAGTTCACTAATAACCATGAGCTCTGATTTCCTCATCTGTAAAAGGGAAAAGATGGGTTCATGAACCCTGATGTTCCTCCCAACTCTACACTGTTCCAAAAGTCCAATAATATGACTTCTGGCACATCATCTCCTGACAAGACCAAGCTTAATAATAGCACGTATCCCCTTACCTGCATAGAATACCCTTCCCCATCAGACCTGTTTGAAGTAAATATGAAAGCTGTCCATCATGAAGAAAGCAGTCTAGACCCAGAATGTTACCTTCCACCTTGCTACTTCCTTCCCTTCTATCCACATGGAACAAATATTCGTCAGATTTTAGATCTTAAGGTCATGTGAATGGGGGTAAACCAGGTACTAAAAAGTGTATTCAAACTCTTGCATGTTGCTAAATTAATGGGAGAGAACTTGTCTCCCACCTCTTCAAGGCTCACCTGAGTCAAGCAACAGATTACAGTAGTTGCAAGTAATAGATTAGCCGGCAAGCACATAACACTCTAGGTATTTTGTCCTTGGCTAATTGAGTCCCATGTTCTCGAAGTTCTCATGAGTCCCCATCAAAGCTTCTCTGCTTCCTCCTCTCCTCCTTTCCTGCTTTTCTCTACCTTCCCTCTCTCTCCCCTACAGTACTTTAACTGTAATCTTTAATTAATTAATACATACATGCACACATACATAGCTCTGCTTATATTCCCACCATCGATATCACCACTGCATGTTCTGGCTCTTCTTAAATTTTAGTTTTAGATCTTCCTGGACTGTTCACTGTCACTTCCCTTATTCTCCTAAGTGTGAGGGAGAGAAGAACAGGGTGGCTCATGAAGAAATAATTTTCCAATGCTTTTGAACAAGGCACCCCCTATCCCAATGATTTGGTATTTTGTACATGATCTGTCCCCAAATATCCATTCATCAATCAAGAGGCATTTATTAATGACTTACTATATCTCAGACTATCCTAAATACTGTCCTAAACATTCAGGTGCAAAGAAAGATTAGAAACATTAATTACCTTCAATGACTTCAGATTCTAATGGGAGAAAAATATGTAAATAAGTAGGTATATATAAATGTACCACTCTGTATGCCAAGAAAATATATTATACAATATGCTTTATATACACACACAGAGAGAGAGGCATTATGATTGATCAAGGAAGGAAATGCTGAGTGTATATTTGCTCTAAATGGTTTAATTCTGTTGGTAATAGATAAATTCTGAGAGAGGACCATCAGGAAAGCATTTAAAAGAGATTTTAAAAAATATTGCAACCTTTTCAATAGTGAATTGTAGACCTTAGAGATACAGATTCATCTGGGAGTCAGGCTCCATCATATTCTTTGACTTTAAGGGACTGTAGCTATAGAGACTACTGAGAAGGAACTTCCCATTAGTGGAATCTTCCATTCATTTCTGACTCTTTGTGATGGCTTTTTGAGGTTTTCTTTGCAAATCAATGGTGGGGTTTGCTCTTTTCTTCTCCACTCATTTTGCAGATGAGGAAACTGAGGCAAACAGGATAAAACAACTTGCCCAGGGTCACAGCTAGTAAGTGTCTGAGGTCAGATTAGGTGTCCTATCCTCTGTTTCACCTACCTGCCCACCAGAAAACCATATGAGAACTTAAATCTACAAAATGTTAGAGACAAGACATTTCCTGGAATTTCGTGGTTATTGTCATAACTTTGTATCATCAGCAGATGATTAATGAGTTCAAAAGTTTGCTTTCTCAGGCTAGTACTCGCACCCAATGTTACTTTCTCAGTCTGTGTTCTCATACAATGTGCCAGGAACTGCCAAAACATAAGGGACAGATAAAATCTGGAGAGCCAACCCAGGTAAGTAGGCCTTAGTGTACATGGGTAAGAGGACCTTTATGTCCTTCCCAGTCACTCATGACTTTCCTGTGACCCTCAACAGCCTCTTACACTAGAGCTACCACTCAGCTATGGGGAGAACTGCAGACTCATCAGGCTTCTTAGAAGTAAAGATGAAAGCCTATGAAAGCCTATGAAGGTTTTTGGAGGGATAAGGGCAGTTGCTCAATATACACAGCAATGAATGTTTACTGAGCAAGAACTGGGCCAAGTCCTGAGAATGTACAGTCCTTTTCTTCAAGAGCCTTCCATTTTACTGTGGAAAGCTGATTCTCCCTAGGAAGCTGAGAAGGGGGTAGGGAGAAGATACCTCCTTGGGGGAGTGGAGGAAAAAGAAAACTCCCATCAGGAGTAAAGTCTTAGAATACATGAACAGAGGACAGGAGAATATTTACAAGAATAAGACACGCCAAAGGACAAGATACTCCAAAATCTAATGGAGCAGTGAGCTGATCAATTATTGAGAAGCTGATTTTAGAAAGGGTCTCTTCCTACTTACTTAAAACATAAACTAGACCTTAGAACATGGACCCATACCATTCAAGATTTGGGTTCATATATTTAGACATGTATCACACACATTTTCTACACACACTGTATACAAAATTCTTAGAGGGTGATCTACATTTTCCAGATATTCTCTTCCATCATTCTCTACTCATACTGAGACCCTGAACAGTCACTGACTACCAGAAAGGAAACTGAATCTCCCTATCACCATTTACTGCAGTGAGGATCTCCTCGGATTTGATAATGGGCCTCATATTTCCTTTAGGGGCTAACTTGGGTTGTGCAGGAAAGGCATCCATTCCCCTGACCTTTAAAGATATAGAAAGATCCCTTCTCCTAGCATCATAATATGGCTACCTTATACCTGAGCAGAGTTCCCTTCATTAATTGAACTAGGAAAGCCCCACATCCCCACTGTGACCTCCTCCCATAAAGGTGAGGAGACCCTAGAAGGGTACTTGCACTCAGGGAAGAAGCCTTTCTGCTTACCTGCCTGGGAATGAAAGCCTATATCAAATTCAGGTGAAGAGATGGTACTGGGATTGAGTTTGAGTGCTTAGTTACTTGCCCATTCCTAATATCTGTTCTTCTAATGGTTAGGTATCACCAGTTCTCTTACACAATACTCATCTGACATGATCTAGAAAAGCTGCGTTCTCTTGGTTGATCATCTTGGAACTTGCGTTTATCACCTTACTCTATTCAAGCTAAAGTACATTCTAGATCTACCAGGTATAATGCCAGGTGATGGAGGTAGACATTAAATATAGTCTCTGACATCAAGTATCATACATTTTATTTAGGATGCAATTTTTACAGTGATAAATAAATATTACCAGACACCAATTATTATCAAGAGGGACAGATTATTAATAATTTGTAACAATCAGAAATAAAAAGTTTATGTGGAAGGTTAAAGCAGAGTGTCCTCTGAAGTGAGCAAAGAATTACAAGAATTAAGAAGAGGCAGGATTGGGTTTCAGACATGGGCTAATGCCATGCAAATTCATGAAAGGAAGAAACAGTAATGTGAAGTTCATGGAGAAGATGAATATGAAATAATACTGAAAATGAATGTGGGATACAGACTGTTGAAGTCACTGGGAATTTTTGCCAATGGAATTTCTTTTTTTTTGTAGTGCATTGTTGCTGGTCAGATCTGTGATTTGGGAATATCAGCTCAGTGTCATCCTCTCTATGAACCCTTTTTAAATCTCAGTGGTAACTAAGAAATTGAATGTAGGAGACTAAGAGGCTATTGCAATAGTCTAAATGAGAGATAGGGAGAAGCCGTGTAACTAAACAAAAGATGTTCTGGAAGTTGAAAGGCCAAGACTTGACAGCTGATAGGAAAGGAACATCATGGAGATAGAAGATCCAAGGATTCTAAATGGAGAATGCAGATAACTGAAATGAAAATGATACCACCAATAGAAAAAAAAAGATATATTTGGGGGAGGGAGGGAGGATATGGGGGAGAGAGAGAGAGAGAGAGAGAGAGAGAGAGAGAGAGAGAGAGAGAGAGAATCTTTTGAGACCTAAAGTCCACTTTTGAGATGTATGCAGTAGAAATGGACCCTTCCCAATCTTTTCTTACTAGCTATCTATTAAAAGAGATAGTCTTCAAGTAGAGGTGATAATAAAATTATTTTTTCTAATTTCTTCAATTTTATTCATTTTTAAGCTCAATGTATTTAAAAACCAATTGGGAACAAAATCCACAACTATTTATAACTTTAGAAACAATAATAACAATATTTCCATTATTCTCTTTGCCCCTTTATTTTCTGTATACATTTCCCTTTACAGACCATAAATGCACACACCCCTATTTACATCTACATCTATATATATATATATATATATATATATATATATATATATATACACATATATATATATATGTGAATATTTATTGAAGTCACTTTTTCTACTAAGATTTGTGTTATTTCACATATCTTTATGAACCTTTCGGAGTATTACAAAACATCTTTTCAAAAAGTTTGGATGAAATTGCTATACCACCAGCAACACAGAACAGTAGCTATTTGTTATTGCCCTCCCAACATGTTTCTGTCATTTTTATTTGCACATGTAAATAATGCATTCAATGTATTTAATTCCCACCACTTGCCACTTCACAATACAAAAATTAAAAAAAATTGAAAGTTAATAGCAGATCTTTAAACTTTCTGTGCTACCCTAGGCTATATCTCTGAAATAGTGATTGGCTGAAACTATGTCCTATTCATGTCCCTGTTAAGGGCAATCACAACAAAAATCTCCATGGTGGATGGATAGATTTCTGGAAAAGAAAAGATACATTGGGAATCACCTCTTCCTTTCATTTAAAATAATTTGCTTTACTAGGCACTTCTCTTCTGGATCCTCTAAGACCTTCTAACCAAAGGTCTGTTTCTTAGGAGTCATTCTTTTTCCCTAAAAGTTTCCTCAAAGCCCCCTTCACATCCTTGTTCCGAAGACTGTAAATGATAGGATTGAGCATGGGTGTCACAATGCAATAAAAGAGGAAGAAGATCTTGTCTTCATCTCGGTTGACTTTGTCCTGAGGCATCATGTACATGGAGATGGCGGTGCCATAAAAGACAACTACCACAGTGAGGTGGGAGCTACAGGTAGAGAAGGCTTTCTTTCGTCCATCCGCTGAGTGCATCTTCAATACGGCTCCCAAGATACGAGCATAGGAAGCTAGGATGAATGTAAATGGTACTAGGAGAGTTAGGGAACTGGTGGCCAGCATTAGCAATTCATAGAACTTCAAATCATTGCATGCAAGCTTGAGGATAGCCAAGAGTTCACAGGAGAAGTGGTTGATAACATAGTGGCCACAGAAATCTAGTGGCATGGTCATGACTGGGACCACAGAAAGTAGAAAGGATATAACCCATGGTATTGTTGCCAGTTGGACACAAAGCTGGGGCCCCATTTTCACTGCATAGTGCAGGGGGTCACTGATGGCTACAACACGATCATAGGCCATGATGGCCAGAAGAAGGCATTCTACAACACCCAAGTAGAGAAGGATGCACATCTGGGCCAAGCATTCACCCAGGGAGATGGTGGGAACCTTGACTAAGCAGTTGATGAGCATCTGAGGCACAATAGTCGATGTGTAACAGATGTCCAGAAAGGAAAGATTGCTGAGGAAGAAATACATGGGGGTATGAAGCTGGGAATCATAATAGATCAGAAGAAGAATGAGACTATTCCCCAGCAGTGTGATAAGATAGGACAATAGGAGCACACAGAAAAAGATGACTTGGACTCTGGGATACTCTGAGAACCCAACCAGAACAAAATAGGTCACATCTGTGCCATTTCTTCTCTCCATATTCTTCCTTTTCCTCTATCTGAAGTAACAAAGAGGGGAAAAAACATATCAAGTTGCAAAGTGGATTTTTTCCACATATATGACCAATTTTCATGGGATCTTACCTTCTAGTTCCATCTTTTTGACTTTATATACCCCTCAATGCCTACATAGAAGATCTACATGTGTGGCTATGGCCAGAGCATTTTATTACCTAGTTTCCATCACTCTTGAGAGAAGATTTTTTTGCATTTAGCTGAGTTGGTTCATAGATGTTATCTAATCCATTGTTGGACACACCTTCCATACATGTATGCATGTATTTTCTATCATGTTTTGCATTATAAAATATTATATTGAAAGTTTCAGTTACTTTTATTACCTAATGAGACATGCCGCAAAGAACCTAAGTTAAGACAAACCACTGTAATCAAAAGATGAACAGCAACTCAGATGTATGTAGTCCTTTCTCCTGTTAAAGCACAGAGTGAAGACAGTGGACTATAAACACAGAGATTCTGGTTTTTTCAGTAATTTTGTTTGACCATGGAAAAGTTAGTTCCCTTTTTGGTCTAGGAGGTACCTTTTGATTGATTGCCTTGCGTAATTATGTCTAAAGAGAGGTGCATTATACATGCATTTGGCTACTCATTTTTAGATGGGAAATTAAGGTAGGTATCCTGAATACCCATGTGAAATATCAATTGGGCTCTACACTGGGCTCTGTTTGTTGGCATTTCATTTAAATTCCATTTAAAATGTCTACTTTATATTTATATCATCTATATATTGTAATATAACCACATATTTCTGCTTAATTACTCTATGGACTCACTGGTCCTCCTCAATGGACAATTCCTTGCAAGAAAAAAATAGCAAATAAAGGGGGGGAATGCAGTTCAGCAAAAGTAACTGGTGCTTCAAGTGAGCCTGACAACACATGTCAACATCACTCTTTGGACTCTTTCCCTTGGCTCTCATTCACACCCCCATTTATTTATTTACTTTCTCAACAAGTTGAAACACAATTCCCCTGCTATTAAAACTATGCAGCAAAATCCATTCTTGGAATTGTGAAAATTTTGCAGATCTTATAGGAAATAGAGTCCTAATTTGATAGCTTATTTCCTATATAACCTTAAGTCAAATCCTTGTTCTCATACTCAGTCTCCTAATTTGTAAAGTGGAAATACAATTGCAATCTTCCTCATAGAGATGTTGAAAAATTCACAAACATGATAGAAATAATTAGTTTAATCTGAATTATTAAATTATTATTATTATGTTGTTGTTGTTGTGTTTGAACAACTTTTTGTTCTTAGAGAAAAGATTCAGAAGATGGCAAAGCAAATCTAATACAAGAGACTCCACAATTCTAACTCGATTCTTTTGCTGTTATTGGCATTTGTGTCTGGCATGACTCCATCTGAGTGAATTAGCTGAAGAGCTTTAAAGACCATTTTGCTATCTTAGTATTGTCATTGAGATGGGCAATAATCAACCCCAGTGAGACACTGGCCTTTACTGTACTAGGAAGAGAACTGCGGCCTATTCTGAAAGAGATGGAAGCTGGGTTCTGGTTCCATTTCTGCTAAATCCATTGTGTAACTATAGACAGAGCAGACAGGTGGTGCAGGAATGCTGAATGCTGAGTATGGAATCAGGAAGACTCATCTTCCCGAGTTCAAATGTAACCTCACATACTTCTTCAAAGTGTGACGCTTGGTAAGTCACTTAATTCTGTAAGCCTCACTTTCCTCATCTGTAAAATGAACTGGACAACGAAATGGCAAACCATTTTAGCATCTCTGCCAAGAGAGTCCCAGATAGGGTCACCGAAAGTCAGTCACAACTGAAATAGCTGAACAAAACTCTAGACAAGATATCTCTACCTGGATCTCAGTTTCTTTAGTTGTAAAAAGTGATGAGCTCTGACATCCCTTCTGGGTTGAACAATGGCATTGCATTTTATGATTCTATAAAATAGAAAGAAACTGGAAGTTAAGACCAAATTCATCATAGAAGGAAAGTGGCCAGAGGGCTGAAGTGGAAGTATCATTGAATTTGGGGATTTGGTTTGAATTTGTTTTATTTATTTATTTGAAGTTTATTTGTCACATGGTATCGGCAAGTGATTTTATCTCTATGACTCAATTTTCTTTTTTTTACAAGGCAAAGGTATGAGTTATTTCTAAGACTCTAATATGAGTGTTTTGGTGTAAGAGCTGGGTCAGATGCTCTCTTTATCATCCTGGAAAAGTCAGTTTTTTTTCCTTTGCATGTAAATTTTTACTCCTAAATAATAGGAAACCTTATTTTTAATTTAATATATATATATATGCATATATATATATATATATTTTTTTCAAGTAGGAATGGACCACTTGGTGGTACATTAAGTTCTAGGTCTGAAGTCAGGAAGATTCATTTTCTCGAGTTCAAATTCAAACTCAGAGTCTTACTAACTGTGATTTTGGCTGAGTAATTTAACCCGGTTGGCCTCAGTTTCCTTATCTATAAAATGAACTGGAGAAGAAAATGGCAAACCATTCCAGCATCTTTGCTAATCCAAATCAGCTTGTGAGGAATCAGATAGGACTGAATAATGACTTAAGAACAACATCAGAAATAGTAATAGTAATAATAATAATGATAGAAATATCTTTTAGGAAACATATTGTAAGATCTCAAAACACTAGAGAAATTTGAAGTATTGGGACCAGACCATGCAAGAGTAGGTTTTTTTTCCACTACAAACAGAAGCTTTTTTTCTCTATCATATCTATCTTGTGAGGTTATCAAGGCTACTTCAACTTTGAACCAAAAACAACTAAGTAAAAACAATTATGTAACACTAGCAAATTGATTAACCTTGATGGATGCATAATCATTCCTCTCTGTCTCCAACCTTCAGAATATGGATATTTATGGAGGGAGAGGATATTCAAAGAGATCTTGGAAGGAGAGGGACTTCAAAATTTGCCTCCAGTCTGCATCATGATGTATCCACCTTAACATGGATGCTTAAATATAGTATGAGAGAGTGTGACCAAGCAACACAACTCATGACCACTTCATTCAGTGTATTTTGTGCAATTACTATATTTTCCTTCCTCTCCAACTTTAAGGTGTGGAGACATTTCAGTGCATCCAGAGGAGGAGTGGTTGAAAGATATGCAGGAATTTGACAGCTGAGGGCAAGGAGAAGTGAGGACCAGGAAAGTCAGAAGGTTGATGCTATTGGTTTTGATCTCTCTTTAGCTATGATTTTGCTGGGTGACTGATTGGAGTACAATAGACAGAACTAGAAGGAATTTTAGAGATCACCTAACACATTTACAAGCTTGTTATTAGCCATAGTCGCACAAGGAGAAAACAGCATATTAAGAATATCTTTATTCTATAGGGCCAGCTAGGTGGCACAGTGGATAGAGCACCAACCCTGGAGTCAGGAGGACCTGGATTCAAATTTGACCTCAGACACTTAATAATTACCTAGCTGTGTGGCCTTGGGTAAGCCACTTAACCCCATTGCCTTGCAAAAACCTACAAAAAAAGAATATCTTTATTCTATCTCTATTATTCTATATATCTCAATATCAATATTCTATATCTATCTTTATATTCTGTTCATCTATATTAGTAATCTAGGTTCATTGACTTCAGATTCAATGTCCTTTTCACTGAACCACAATCTTCCCTGTAAATTATAGATCTGTAAAAATGAAACCTTTGCATTTATAAATGGAGGGTTGAACTCACCCATTTGCACGTGATTTTAGAGGTCAGCTTCTCCACCATGGCAGAGGAGTCATGTCTAGAGTGCTTCTGGTATAGGGTCATTCATAAACTTCTAGAAACCATCTAGTTCTAGTTAACTCACTATCTTGCCTTCACCCGGATCTGATTTCTTAAGATTTTTTTCAAATAAGACTAGTATTTGCCTACCTCTAAGGTAATACAACCAAAGGATCTCAGTTCTTGAGGGCTGAAAGAAGTTTTGTTGTAGTGATTGCTGTTGTTTACCTGACTGTTTTGTAGGCAAATATCCTAGAGTGCTTTAACATTTTTCTTCAGGCTGTTCCCTGATGAGAATCTGAGGCAAATGAAAATTGGTTAATTTGATCTGGGTTACAAAGTTAGTAAGTGACTGAGGTTGAATTTAAACAGATCTTTCTGACATCAGGCCCAGCACTCTATTATCTGTGTCATCTAGGTGCTCCACAAAGCTTAGAGAATCTATAATGCAACTCTCTCCTTATGCTGTTGTTCAGTCTTTTTTTAATCATGTCTGACTCTCCATGACCCCATTTGGGGTTTTCTTGACAAAGATCCCAGAGTGGTTTTCCATTTCCTTTTCCAACTCCTTTTCCAAGGAAACTGAGGCAAACAGGGGCAAGTGACTTGTCCAGGATCATAAAGTTTGTAAACATCTGAGGCTGAGTTTGAACTCTGGAAGTTGAGTCTTCCTGATTATAGACCCTTTGACCAAAATAGTAAATGACTTTCTCAATATTATGCAGCTACTAAGCATCAATTTGGGACTCACATGAAGAATTCTAATTCCAAATCCAAGGCACTTTCCTTCATGGCTTCTTCATCTACCCCTTAGAGGCATACAAATAAAAACTTTCCTTTTTTCATGGACCAGACTTAAAAATATTGTCAAATAGTGATCATGACTGCTCAATCCCATCTTGTTTTCATTTATTCCATTTCTTTCAACCATTTCAAATATGCTCCTCTTTGTCTGTCTGTCTGTCTCTATCTCTCTGTGTCTCTTTTTCTGTTTGTCTCTGTCTCTCTGTCTGTATCTGTGTGTCTCTATCTCTCTGTCTGTGTGTGTGTGTGTGTGTGTGTGTGTGTGTAAGAGAGAGAGAGAGAGAGAGAGAGAGAGAGAGAGAGAGAGAGAGAGAGAGAGAGAGAGAGGAGAGAGAGAGAGATCCTGGTCACTCTGCTCTGCTACAGGTTCTCCTTGTCCCTCTCACTGTGGTCTGCCATCTTTGCCTCTGACACCTTCCTGTGTGACTATTGACAAATCCCCTAATCCAAAGTCTCAGTTCTCTATTCTTCTAGCAAAATCTTTAGAGGGAAGTTGCTAGACTGAAAAGAAATAATGCCTGATGAGTACTAAATAAATGCCAATGAATTCTCTTAAATAAATGCCAATGAATTCTCTTTCCTCATAGTTGCACTCATTGTGCAGCCTGGATTCTAATTCACATTTGGCCACTTTTCTTCCATTGTGAGCTCTTAGGTATAGTACTTCTCAGTGCTAAACCATTTTATCTATAAAAGGACTTTAGAGTCTATTCTCTTTCAGGTCTATTCCAGTTTTGACATTCTGTGTTCTAAGGCCACTTTTTACTCTACATTTTATGTTCTTTCAGACACCCAGGGATAATATTTTATGTTATAATGTCATCTCCAGTTCCCACATGTTATGTTCCTTGTTCCAAAGACTCACCTTGGTATAATTTCCCATGTTTTCACATTTCTCTGGACTTAGCTATTTCTTATGTTTTATTTTAGGAGTCTGTATTTGAAGGCACCTTCCATCTTTGACATTTTCTTTTATTAAATGGGATCCTTCAAGGATTCCTAGCTGTCTCCCTGTTTCACAATTTTCTTTATCTCAAATATGCTTTTCTTGTCTTCCATGCTGCCTCCTCCCAAGGCTTCTTATCCCATGGTACTCTGGACAGAGCATGTGGAAGGGGACAATAGAAAAGGCATTTGAAGCTGACTTTGGAAAAGAAAAAAAATCCCTTCCCTTTTCCAGTGCTTTATGAATACACACCTAGGACAGAAAGTCTTCTCCAAAGATGTCCAGTCTATCTCTCCCAGGTGCATCCTGGGTGGTTTTAGACTGATGCCAAGAACCATCAGCTTTTTCCAAAGATTGGTTCATCAAACTGGGTCTCTAACAAGGCCACCATGGCTAAGATTTCTCTTTCCTTTGAGCCTTCACTTTCCATGCACCCACACAAACACAGAGACAGCCCTTTGTGATACAAGGCTGATTTTTGGATTAATCCAAAATAAACCGAGTAATTGGAAAATAAATAAAATTGCCCTTTTCTTCTGCTCCTCACTGTCTCCAGGGGCTACAGGAAGAGGTCTCTGTGGACCCAAGTACTCATTAAAATAAGAAGTTCTGAGACTGGCTGGGGAATCAGGAGTAAACTTTCTAACTCATTTAGAACCAGAAAGTTTTTGAAGATGTAGTTATTGGATCACGTCAGAAAACCAGCAATTCAGAAACTGAGAAACCCCTATGTGACAGCTATGGCAGAAGACAGTAAGGCCACACTACCAGTACAATTAGTCTATTTATTGAAATAATGAACTGACCCCACTGGTAGCATAGGACATAGATTGCCAGAGTCTGAAGGTCGAGAGAAGAGGGGACAGAAATCCTCATTCATGGTGAGCCTATCTATGTACACACACAAGCCTATATATATATGTTTATATAATGAATCTAAATCATTGATCCCCCATTCCCCCATATGAAGAAGGATTTGAAAGTGTATTAGTTTAGTTTTAGAGCATACACCCATAGAATGTCATAGTTAGAGAAATGACTCAGGGATTAGAACACCAGGCTTTGAGTTAGAAAGATTTGAGTTCAAACCCATGTAACCTGGTCAAGTCACTTAACCGCTGTCTGTCTTGGTTTCACTATCTTTAAAATGGGTAGAATATTAGCATGTCCCTCCCAGGATCAAATGAGATAAGGCTTATCACAGCATTGGGAAAATGGTGCTTTATAAATCATATTACTGTTATCATCATCATCTTCAGCATCAGCATCAGCATCATCATTATCATTTGTCTTATGGATTGAGCCTTGAGAGTTGCATTTTGGAGATGGCAAAACTTGACTCTAGGCTCTCCTCTTTAAAATGAGGAGGATGGAATAGGTGTCCCTTTTATTCTAAATATAAAATCATTCAGTCTATTAGTACACTCATGACTGGATGCTATCATATGCCAAAATTATATATGTGTATATATATATGTATATATATATACATATATATATATATATATATATATTGCAGATACACATTGTATAATACCCACCAAATGACTCATAACACAACTATATATCACTTCTTCCTGAAGGAACTTTTGGGGGGATATCTGGGAAGAGAGAATCCCATAAAATGATGACACTGATTTTCCGCTCCTTAAATTGTAGAATTGTGGAGGTAGGAGGAAGTTAAATCTAGGGGAAAATGGTAGGAGACTCTAATATGAACCCAGGGAGCAACTTTAATGATGTAGCAAGAGATGGATTGAACAAGAACTCTCAATTAAGCAGAATGAGTAAAATGACATTCCAGAGATATAGGAACTGTGAAGCAGAATGCATACAGCCCTCACTGAAGAAACTCCAACTCCATTTACATTGTAAGGATTTCTGTCATGATGTGATTTTTTTCCCTTACAACTGGATTTGCACAAGAGGACCATTTATATCCTTCTATGTTTTCCAATAAACATGTTAATATTTAAACATATTTTTGTAAGTTTATTTCTACCACATAAACTTGCTCCAATATGCTATGTATCAACTAATTTCTAATGATATAATATTTATCCAGGAGAAGTATTAAATCTTGGAATTAGTTTTGAAAGATCTCTAGAATTAGACCCAATCTGTCTATACCCAATTGACACATGAGTTATGGAAAAAGTTTGACTATAAAGTGAGTAGATGAAGATATGAAAATGGAAAAAAAAGCAGAGTTAAGAGGGAGGGGAAGAAAGGATATGAGTGGAGCAGCTAGGTGGTACAGTGAATAGAGCATAGGCCCTGGAGTCAGGAGTACCTGAGTTCACATCCAGCCTCACACTTTATAATGACCTAGCTGTGTGGCCTTGGGCAAGCCACTAAACCCCATTGCCTTGCAACAACCTAACCAAAAAAGAAAGTATATGAGTAAGGGAGTAAGGGACTTAGCAAATGACTGAAAGCATTAGGAAAAAACACTATGAAATACTTAGGGAAGAACAAGTAATGTTGTCCTTTGTAATTGAAGAGGACCAAAATGACAATTTCAGGATCATTGTATAATATATCTAATCATAACTGCTCAAACCAATACGAACTCAGAAAGCTCAACCACAGGTAGGGCACAAATAGTCCATATGAAAATTTGGGAATGAGATGTCTCTCAATTTGTTCATCGCATGTTCTTAGAGAAGCCTAAGATGAAGGGACAAAAGGCAGTGAGAAAAATCAGAAAAGAAATGGACAAGACTAACAAGTGATTAAGAAAGAGGAAATAAAGAGGGAAAGAAATCAAATGGACATTTAGTGGTGGGATTTGGGAAAGGAAGCACTGCAATTTAATATTTCCAATAAAGGTTTTTGACTGCAAGGTAAGAGATAACTGTTTGATGGACTCATGGTGAAAGATTCATAGGAGGCAATGAAAAACATTGTGGTTGAATGGACAGACATGGATTGATTGTCATCTCTACCCTGGAGGGAATTTGATAATACTTACTATATATATATATATATATATATATATATATATATACATATATATATAATATATATATATATGTATATATATATATATATATAAATTCTTGATGTGAGGTTCCTATGAAATGTAGTTTTCACAATTTAAAGCACGTTGTGTATTTCAGCTTTTATTAGGATGTTTAGCCTTGGAGAAAGGGGCTGGGGTAATGCTGCCCTCAAGTGTTTGATGGACTTTGAAGTGAACGAGGGATTCAATTTGTTCTGTTAAGACTGGAAGGGCAGAATTAAGAGCCCTGGAACTTGCAGAGTATCAGTATTAGACTTTGTGGGGAAATAATAAATGTAAAAGACTTTAGAAATAATTCAGTCCATTTTTTCATTTTCTGCTGCCTGGAGATGAGTTGTATCCTGCCCATGTTCAAACAATTTCTGGCAGAGCTAAGACTAAAACTCTGCTCTCCTGAACTGCCATCTTATTTTCCCAATGATACCGTAGGCTCTCTTTACATAGTCTCACCTATGCCTCCAATAAGCTGTAACATGCACTGTGGTCCCATCTCAGTAAACCATTTCAACAGATAGACTTAACAAGGCTGAGAGTGACTGACAAAACTCAAACCCATTGGTGGGAGGGGGCTGGAATGGGCAGATGAGAAACTTGTTTCAATAGTCAAGAAAGCAGCTGAAGCAAGAGCTGTGAAGCATTTAGCACTTGGTTAGACATTGGAGATACATCGGTTATCCCCTGCATCCTGGGTCATTGCTGGTCATCTTAACTTCAGTGACTCTGGGAAAGCTAGTGAAGCTAAGGACTTTGTGTGACTCTGCCTCACTTCAAGCCACTTCGTATTCAGTTGAGACATTGCCTTCAGGATATCACTGGTTTTCTTTGAAAAGGAAGAGCAAACCACATTATAACTACCCCCTCACGTTTTCAGCAATTCCCACCCCTGTTCTCTTTCTGAACTTATTTGGAGGAAATTGAGAATTGATCTACACATACCTAAAATTGTCCAAAGTGATATTCACAGGGATGCAGGAATTAGCACCAAGTCTTAGTTCGTATTTTGACAGTTGATTCTAGAAATAATAAGCAAAGGAGAGAAATTTTCTGTTCTGGGATCTTGTCACACACACACACACAGAGAGAGAGAGAGAGAGAGAGAGAGAGAGAGAGAGAGAGAGAGAGAGAGAGAGAGATTTAGAAAGTCTGGAAGCTGATTAATGGAGTAGTTAAGGATAGCACCATGGAGAGAAGATGAACCTTAAAAGGTTGGATGATAAAGTTGTCTTTTATTTTTCATTGATTGAGAAATCATGCAACAATCAGACTCTGCCTTATCCTTGATATCTTTAGTCTGCTATTTTGCAAGTCTGGATATTTCCTCCTTATTATAATGAAATGTTAATTGAAGTAGAAAATGTCCCTTCTGTGGACAGTCTGAATATATCCTATGTCTTTTCCCCTTCAGATTCTATTTGGATGAAGAACAGAAAAAACACATCAAGGCAATAGCAGAACCCTGCTATTTTCTGTACTGATAAGACAGCATTTGGAGTATTACGTTCAGTTTTAAATATTACATTCTAATTGAAATATTGAAAAATGGGAAGGCAAACAGAGCAAAACACCCAAGAGGTCAAGAGTATGTTTGATCATTTTCTCTCTCAGAGGTTGGTTGAAAGAGTTGGGTAACAGAAACGTCTTAGATGGAAGTGGTAACAATTTTTAAATACCTGAAGGGGGCTATAACATAAAAAGAAAGATTAGTCCTGTTGTACTTGTCCTCAGGGAGACAAAGCAATGGAAATTTCAGAGGTGGATTTCAGTTGAGTGGAAAACTTCCTTAAAATAGAATTGCACCTAAATGGGAGAGTTTGCCTTCACAGGAAGCAAATTTCCCCAAATCTAGCTGCCTGTGGCAGAGGCATAAGAACAATATTATTTTAACAATTGACTTTGAGGATCTCAGAAATTTTTGTTTATCTATCAGAGAATCTATTTCTAGGCACTAAAAATGATGCAGAGTAAACTAGGGGTAGTCCAGTGGTTTAATCATATAAGAAAGTTTGAAGCCCTGACATCTTTAGAGATCGTGGAAGAGGTAGAGTCAACTCCAACCTCTAAGAACTGTTTACGGAATTGACTGAATTATTAAGGATTCTTATGTACAAAGATTGTTTAATAGATTTCAAAAGTTCCTTCAGTGCTTATGAGGAATAGAGAAGGAATCAAAATGCTGAACATAGAACTGATCATTGTTTATTTAGTTGATCTTTTAAAACAAGAGAATTCTAAATAGTTGTGCAAAATGCTGTCTGACAGGTTGTGCTCTTCAATAATTTTGTGCTTAGCGGGGATCAGACCCATTCTTTTTCATGGCAACATCATAGTAAGGAGTAACAACAAAGCAGGCAGCAGTTGATTCATTTAGCACCATGGCTAGAAAAAAAGCAATTAACTAACTTCTGTTAAGATTCATTAACAAATATAACATGTTTTGCAAACCTCAAAACAATATATATTACATATACATATATAGTCACATACGTTGTTATAATATTACTGTTATTATGGTTATCATCATTATGAACAATGGTGATAGCATTAAGGCATAGGTGGGATGTATTGGAAAATTTCAGGAAGAAGACTAGAAACTAATGCAACACTTTACAGAATGCCCACTGCTGTGGAGCTATTGAAAGGAATCATTATTTCACAGAAAATTATTTCTATTATCCAATCTTAGATTTAGAGATGGGGACCTTAAAAAGACACTTTGACTGAGTGACTAGAACACTAGACTTGGACATTAGTCCAAATTCGACCCCAGCCTCATTAAGTTTGGTGATCAGAGTCAACTGTTTTCAGTATCTAAATGTTTTCAAATCTAAAAAAATATTGACAGTAATTTCATTTGGCTCAAAGGTAGTTGAAAAGAACAAAATGAGGAAAACAAAGTGTTTTGCAAAATTGAATCACTACATGCAAGTCAGTTCTTAGTCATAGTGTAATATCTCTTCATTTTACATGGCAGTAAGGTGGCACAGGGTAGCTAGGTGGTAAAATGGATAACATGCTGGGCTCTGAGTCGGAAGGACAAATGTGTGAGTTAAAACCTGGCCTCAGACGTTTATAAGTCATGTAATCGCTGACAATTCACTTAACCCTGTTTGCCTCAATTTCTTCATCTGTAAATGAACTGAAGAAGAAAATGGCAAACTATTCCAGTATCTCTGCCAAAAAATTTAAAAATAGGTAAATGAAGAATTGGACATAACTAAAAACTTATTGAACAATAAAAAAAGTGAGATTCATAGTTTAAGTGATTTGCCCAAATTCATACTAGTAATCAATGGAAGAGGTTCAGAAGTGTGTTCTGATTCCAAACTATTCAGACTACCTCAAAGTGAGCTTCTGTATAGAGGAGGGCCATTGTTGAATTAATGGAGATTCTTGAGATTATTACTCAAGATGGACTTGTGTGATATGAAAAGGGAGTGTTCAGACTTTCTGAGTTAGCTGAAAATCTACTTCTGAGAAAGCAATGACCTATGATACTGCCTCATCATTTAATTCCCTAGTGATTACAGGAATTTCTGGAAAAGAAAATTCCTTTTTTTTTGTTTAGTAAAACCAAAACTTCTTTCATTTCCCTCAGTTTTGTGAAAAAGTAACCAAGTAGGGGCAGCTAGGTCGCACAGTGGATAGAGCACTGGCCCTGGAGTCAGGAGTACCTGAGTTCAAATCCGGCCTCAGATACTTAATAATTACCTAGCTGTGTGACCTTGGGCAAGTCACTTAATCCCATTGCCTTAAATAAATAAAAAAATAACCATGTATTTCTTCTTAGGTGACATTTTTCTCCCCCACCAGTTTCCTTAATGCCATCTTCACATCCTTATTCCGAAGGCTGTAGATGAGAGGGTTGAGCATGGGTGGAAGGATACCATATAGGATAGAGATGATCTTGTCCTGATCCTGGTTGGTTTTGTCCTGGGGAATCATGTACACTGATATGGCAGTTCCATAGAAGATAACTACCACAGTTATATGGGAGCTGCAAGTAGAGAAAGCCTTCTTTTGACCCTCTGCTGAGTGCATCTTTAGCACAGCCCCAAGAATGCGCCCATAGGAGGCAAGGATGAAGGCAAAGGGTGCAAGGAGAGTCAGGGAACTGGTGGCCATCATCAACCACTCATAAAACTTCAAATCATTGCAAGCACGCTTGAGGATGGCCAAGAGTTCACAAGAAAAATGATTGATCATGTGATGGCCACAGAACTCCAGTGGCATTGTAAGGGTTGGAACCACAGTGAGAAGAAAGGCTGTCACCCAGGAAACCACTGCTAGCTTGATGCAGAGCTGGGGATTCATCCTAATTGAGTAGCGCAAAGGGTCACCAATGGCAATACAACGGTCATAGGCCATGACAGCTAGTAAGAGGCATTCCACAACCCCAAAGTAAAGACCAGCGCACATCTGTGCCAGACACTGCCCTAAAGAGATGGAGGGAATCCTGACCAAACAGTTGATGAGGACCTGAGGCACACTTGATGAAGTGTAGCACATGTCCAGGAAAGACAGATTACTGAGGAAGAAGTACATGGGCGTATGGAGCCGGGAATCATAGTGGATCAAGAAGAGAATGAGGCTGTTCCCAAGTAATATGATAAGATAGGACATTAAGAGCAAGCAGAAGAAGATGACTTGGGCTCTGGGATGCTCTGAAAGTCCAATTAGAATAAAATAGGTCACATCTGTTTCATTTCCTCCCTCCATGGCCTTCTCCTCTATCTGCAGTAAAACAGAAAAGAAGTCACAAGTCGTTTCAAATTGTAAACACTTTGAAAGATATTTTGAATGTCAGACCATTTTGACCAAGAACAAAAATCTACTATTTCATAGAGTCCTACACACCTCCAAAAAGATTTTATGAGATTCTGAAATAATGATAATAATGCTACTAATTTCTGATTTTTTTGGAATGATATTTTCTAATTAAAGACTTTCTTCTTTCCCCCCAAATGCTAGTTTCCCCCCTTAAGTATCTTTTAGGTATATCATATTATATCTTAACATATTGTAATTGTGTTATGTTATAATATAATATATTGTATAATATTATGTTATATAATTTTATTATGTAGATATGTATCATATTATACACATGCATATACACATTTGTTCTCTCTCTCTCTCTCTCTCTCTATATATATATATATATATATATATACTTAGCTATGTCTCATTCATTAATTTGCTATGACTTTCTGTCATATACCTAACCAACTCATACTTTAAATCTTTCTCATTTGGTAGGATTCACTACTATTTATAATTCACTGATAGAGACTTCAAGAATTTAGAATCAATCTTAATGATTTGCTAAGTAATCCACATGTGACTTTTATGGAAATTAGGGGTTAAATTAAAAAAAGAAACATATAATAAACAGTTACAGAGAAGTTAAGAGATAATATGGAACACTGGCCCTGGAGTCAGGAGTACCTGGGTTCAAATCCTGTCTCAGACACTTAATAATGACCTAGCTGTGTGGCCTTGGGCAAGCCACTTAACCCGATTTGCCTTGCAAAAACCTAAAAAAAAAGATGATATGGAATACTAGAAAGAGTTCTGATCTAAAAGTCAGGAGTCTCAGACTCCAATTTGTTTTCACTGCATTGTCTTGGTCAAGACATTTTGCCAAACGGTTATTGTTGCTCAGTCGTTTCAGTTGTGTCTGATTCTTTTTGATCCTGTTTGGGGTTTTCTTGGCAAAGATACTGGACTGGTGTGCCATTTTCATCTCCACATTATTTTGTTGATGAGGAAACTGAGGTTAATAGGATTTAATGACTTTGCCCACGGTCACACAGCTGGTGAAGTTCTGAGGCCAAACTTGAATTCAGGAAGATGAGACTCCCTGACTCCAGGCCTGGCACTCTATCCCCTCTGTCACTTAGCTGCCTACTCCTTGGAGTCAGGAGGACCTGAGTTCAAATTTAACCTCAGACACTTAATATTTACCTAGCTGTGTGGCCTTGGGCAAGCCACTTAACTCCATGGCCTTGCCAAAAAAAAAAAAATTGACTTCTACTGATTAGGGACAATTGTATCAAGTTTCAAACATATTAGTGGAGTAGAAAGAACACTCTAATTAGGAACAATATTTGGATTAGAGTTCCAGCTCCATTTCCTACCAGATGCAGAACATCAAGTCAAGTGAACTCTCAGTCTGAACTTTATCTGCCTAAAAGGGCTATGGCAGGGGGTTTATATCTTTTATATGGATCTTGTTATTGGGGCTCATTGTTTATAAGAAGATTTATTTAGAAAGGTGTATGAAATTCCAGATAACAATCATTTCCAAGAGTAGCTGATGGCATACTAGGAAGGAGTCCCAAGATTTTGATTCTAGTTCCAGTTTGACATCAACCATGGAGAAGGGAATAAGTATTTTTAGAGTGTCTATTATATGTGAGGTACTGTGTTCAGACCTTTTAAAAAAAAACATGATCTCATTTGATCTTCACCACCAAACTGAGAAGGTTCTATTATTATCCTCATTTTACAGTTGAGGAGACTGAGGCAGACAAGAGATTAGGTGACTTGGCTGAGATCACATAAGTGTCTGAGGTTGGATTTGAACCTAGGTTTTCCTGACTTCAGGCTTGATGCACTACTACTGTAACCTTCAACAAGTCATTCTGCCTCTCTAATTCTTAGTTTCCTTATCTTTAAACTGAAGGGGTTGTTCTGCTTGATTTTAACATATTTTATCTCTCCAACCTTTTATGTTCTGATTTCCAATGATTCATGTCTAATTTGTGTTCTAAATTCCCTTTTAGATTGAACATTCTGCATTGTGGGACTCAAATCTCCTTCCAACTTTAGCATTTTTTTCTGTTATCTAAAATACTTTCCACTTTTGTTCTAGCTGTGATATTCTAAACTACCCTATGGATTATTCTATGCCATATTCTATAGACATTTTGTTTTTATAGAGGCCCAATACTGGTCACTGCACATGTAAAGATAAAGAAAGGAATGATATTGATAAAAGAAATGGAAAATCCTTACCAGGAAAAGTAGCACAATTGATATCTTCAAACTGGAGAAGAGGAGTCTGATTCAAGGCTTGTTATCAATAAGCCATGAGAGACTAAAGAAGAGAATCCTAGGCAAGTAAAGATCTATCTATGCTGGATAGGAAAAATGTCTCTAAATGAAAACAGGTGATGTTTCTGATATACCAAGTCCACACAGAGGTCCTTTGGTTCCAAATCAAGTATGGAGACAGAACAGGGTGGAAAGAACCCAGAATTTGGAGTCATGATGTTGATTTTTCTTGACTGTACAACTTCTTAGTAGTCTTATGATCATTTACTCATCTTCAAAGCTGTAGGATTGGATTTGATCTCATAGCTAGTGGGAAAAAGTATAGGACATAGATCCAGGCACAACTTATGTATCAAGGCTCATTTATATGACATGGTGCAAATCAAATCCCCTTTCTGAGCCTCTGTTTCCTCATCCATAAAATGGGGATAATTCGTAACCTTACCACCCTTCTATAGTATGGACATTATCTAAGTGCCACCATGGACATTATGGGTCCATGAGCATCCAGGCAAGAAGTTTGTAACTGTACAGCCATGTGCTGAAGAATAGAAGAGAAATGCAGAGGTCATAGATCTCTTATTGACCAACAGTTGTTCATAGTGATTGTATCTTCATCCCCAAAGACCTTCAACATTGTTCCACTTTTGAATCCTTTAGTCAAGCCATAGGAGAAGTCCTTCTTCATAGTTCAAAGCATCATCACTTCTGGACAAGTGTGATGACTTTAAGGACTTCTGGAAGGGAAATGATTATTTTGGAAAAAAAACAAGAGTATTCACATTTTTTCCCCTGGGCAATACCATGGCTTATTCACCTCCAAATGGGATGTAATTGAAATGGTTATAAAAAATGCTCTGAAGGGTCTCTTCCAGCTCTGAAGAGGCAAAATGAGGAAGCAGTTTTAAGGATGGGTTGTAGTTATACAAGTGAAGAAATGGAGAAGGGTTGCGTGGTCTTAACCTTGAATTCCCCTTTCCAAGAGGTCCTTCCTCTTAGTAATTTGTAGAATCATAAATTTGGTATCTTTATCTTTAAAAATATTCCAATACTGTTCTATTCAAAATAATATATGTATATACACATAGGTCACAACATTGAAAAAACTTTAGAGGTCAATTATGGAAGTCCAACTTGCTACCCATTGGAAGTTGTATGACCATGGCATTCCTGGCATAATGTTATCCAGGTCATCACATTTCATTTTGCACTTGTGTGTCTGCAAAAGTGGTTGTCCTTTATTTCTGGTATGTTTTCTCTCCTCATTTACATCTCCAAGATCCCTAGCTGCCTCCCAGGCACAAAGCTTTCCCTCATCTCCCCAATTGCTAGAATTCTCTCTCAAAATCATCGTATGTCTGTCTGTATATATATCTGAATTTATTTGTTTTGTATAAATGCAGCATTTTCCCCAAAGGAGTGTTAAGTCCCTTGAGGCAAGGGACTGTTTTAGTTTTGAAACTGGATCACTCATGTCTAACACATGGTTTGCACATAGTAGGCACTTAATAAATACTTAGTAAAATGAAAAGATATGAATTCAGGACCTTCTTGAACATTTCCTGTGATAAGGAGTTCACTGCTTTGAAAAGGAGCTTTATTCTCCATCTTAATACTTTAATAGATTAGTTTTATCTTGAGTCAGTGTCTGCTTCCCTATCACTTGTAAAATCAAAGATCATAATATTTCAGAGCTGGAAGAGACCCTTCAGAGCATTTTTTATAACCATTTCAATTTACAAATGGAGAAAATGAGACTCAAAGAGGGCAGGTGATTTTCCTGAAGTGACAAAAATGAAAGTATCATGGCCAGAACTCACTCCAAATTTTGAAAATACAAGCACAGTAAGTATCCTTTCCACTAATATCATATCCCTATTATCCTCTTGGATTCACATAGTAATCTATTTATTTTTCCATGTGAAAGACTTTTAGATATCTGAAGACAGTGATCATATTCCTCCTATCAGTTTGCTTTTTTTCGGCACAATATCTCCAATTATTTCAATTAGAGGTTTAATCTCCTGATCTTAACCATAATTTCCTGGGTGTGCTACAGCTACCCTCTCTCTCCACCAAGAGGCAGCATAGTATAAGGAAAGATTCACTGGAATCATTATCAGGAGATTTTTGTCTATAATGACAATTCTACTCATGAGTCCCAGGCTGGATAATAAGACATCAAGAATATCACTATACTTCCTTTTATCACCATATCATATCTATGAAAGTATGAGATTGATCTGAAAGACTCATCAAAGCCTTTCTGACATTCTACATTAACAAAACTCCCAACTCCTGACACTGTATGTTATAAAATATCTCTCAATTTTTTTTTGTTTTATAGATCTATGTTCTCCTCCAGTTTTGAGATTTCATTCTTTTATGAAGAAGGATCTCTCAAGAAAATTTAACTTTCTCTTTGGTTCATAACTTTTTTCACATCCACTGCCCTCTATGATCCATCTCTCAAAGTTTTCTCTCCTTTCCTCTTTGAAAGAATTACCAGTTGAACATTTGAAAGGAAATAGGAGAGCAGAAGCTATCTCTAGTTCAACATCCATAGCTCCACTACCCATTCAGACCCTCAAAAACACATACCTAGGATGGAAGTCATATCCAAAGCGATCCAAACAATTCCCTTGCACCTGGAAAGTGAATAGCTATGAGAAGATTCCAGGAACAAATGATTCTCAGTCTGCAAAAAGTAAAACAGTTTGTAAAATTGGATATCCAGAAAGCTCTCCAAGACCAAGTTTTTCTCTTTTTCTATCGAAAATCTCTTTTTTCAAACACCCTACCCTCACACGCACTCCACATACACATACAATCTCAGGGAAATCTTCTAGTAATGGAAGGTTAGCACCTGGATAGATAGAGCCACTGCCAAAGGAGGAAAATAATTGGGGAAGGAGGGAAAATTAGCCTTCATCTCTCCTCCTCACTGACTCCAGGGGCTTTAGGAAGGGCCCTCTATGGGGCAAAGTGCTCATTAAAATCTGAAGTACTGAGATTAGCTTGGGAATTCAGAGTAAACTTTCTGACTTCTTCAGTCATTAATGGAGAAGTTTTGGAAGATGTAGTTATCTGACAGTCTCATAGAAAAAACAAGGAATTCAGATACTCAGCAAACCAAGGCAAACATAAATTAAATGATTTGCCCAGAAAAAGGCAACTAGTAAATGTCTGAGGTCATATTTGAAGTCAAGTCTTTCTGACTTCATATCTAGTGCTCTGTCCATTGCATCACTTATATGCTTATACCAGGGCATTAGTATTGATTTCCTAGTCCAGTATTTTCTTTTTATGGTACTGCTGTTTCTTTGCTTTGATTATTTTGGACTCAAACTCCACCAGTTTGTTCTCTGGAGGTGAACACCATTTCTTCTCATGGGTCCTTTAGAATTGTATTATTGTATTGCTGAGAATAGTTAAGTGATTTATAGTTGATCTTTATACAATATTGCTGTTACCATAACAATGTTCTTCAGTCCATATGAATCTTCCCAGGTTTTTCTAAAATCAGTCAATCAATATAATTTATTATAGGACAATAGTATTCCCTCTAATTTTATACCATAATTTGATCGACCATTCCTCAATCACTGATCCTCTCTTCAATTATTAAAAAAGTTGCTATAAATACTTTTGCACATACGGTTCCTTTCCCTTTTTTTGCTCTCTTTTGTATACAAACTTAATAGTAGTATTGTTGGGTCAATGGGTATACATAGTTTTATAGCCCATTGGGCATAGTTTCAAATGATTCTCCAGAATAGTAGGATAAGTTCACAACTCTACCAAGAGTGCAATATTGTCCAAGTTTCCTCACAACCCCACCACCATTGATCATTTTGGGCTTTTTTTTGTCATTTTATCCAATCTGATAGGTATGAGGTAGTACCCCAGAACTGTTTTAATTTGCATTTCTCTAGTCAATAGTAATTTAAATTTTTTTTCACTTGACTATAGATAACTTTGATCTCTTCTTCTGAAAATTGCCTGTTCATATCCTGTGATAATTTATTGATTGGGGAATGACTGTTTGCTATATATTTGAGAAATGAGGCATTTATCAGAGAAACTTACTGTAATTATTTTCCATCAGTTATCTGTTTTGCTTCTAATCTTGACCAAATTGGTTTTGGTTGTGAAAAAAGTTTTTAGTTTCAGATAATTAAAGGGATCCAAATTACATCAGAATGCTTTCTACCTCTGATTTGGTCACAAACATATGGATAAGTAATTTTTGGGGAGAATTCTCAGTATAAACAGATTTTTTCTCTCTGACAGGATAAACTGTACCAATTGACATGCTACTCTAATTTGCTAATGATATCATTCATTTTTTCCCACTGAAACTTCCATTTTTATTAAACTAATGAATTATTTTAAAATTTTAATGGAATGATAAGCATATTTAAAATACAGGAAATTTAAGAAGAACATTTGAATGCTTACATTATATATTTACATTCAGGTGAAATGTACAGAATCATATATCTATATATCCTTTGTATTTGGTATAGCACTTACTATATGCCTATTTTCTAAATGCCACTTTATATAGGGTCATTTGACAATTGGTACAGTTTATCCTGAGAGAGAGAATAAATTCTGTTTAAACTGAGAATACTCAATAAAAATTACTTATCTATCCTTAAATATTTAATCTAATGTTCCTTCAAAAGAAGTTATCTGATTTGTAATATATAGATTTCTTGGTATTGAATTGTCTTGTTTGGTGGATAGATATCATTTTACGTCTAAACTGTGTACCCCTTTTGACTTTACCAAAGTATATAAGATGAGAAATTGGGGGCTTTGTTCTTCTGTAACTGCAAGTACTAGCAGTCCTTCTGGCCTTGGGACTGTGACCAAATCCCAAGCTCTCTTGCAGTCAAAATTGCTAGCACTCATTTCTGTTGGAAAATTGAGATCAAGGTTTCTACTCTACTGTGAATGACCACAAGCAGTCTTCTTTAAATTGGAATGGTCCAGAATTCCTGTTCCACTGTGACAGCAGGTGCTATCATTGCCACTTAGAATCATGTATGGACAGTTAAACACTCTATTTAACACAGAACCAACAAAGGGACTCCTGCAGTCTTTTTTCAACCAGCTCTCCACTGCTCCCCCCTCCCCCCCTCCCAAACCATATGAGGACTGGAAGCTCTGGAAGCTGCTGCTGTTACTATCAATGCAGCTACCTCTAAGACCCCACTGCTGTCACTGTGGCACAGAAGTATGCAATGGATCCATTCTTCTCCCATCTTTCCATCCTCCATGAGACAGACATTTCCTTTCAACCTTCTTAGTTGTTTTGGGCTGGAAAATTGTTTGACCTGAGCTTTTGATGTGTCATTGATCCAGAAATCGATTTGAGGCACAGTCTTAGAATTGTTTATAGCAAAATTTGGTACTACTCATCTGAGGGCTTCTTAACTCTCTCATCAGGAGTCAGGAAAAAAAAACAGATATTGTTTTTAATATGATCATGTAACCTTTGTTTGAAGAGCATTTCTCAAGGCAACATATTTGGCTTAGGGAAAATTCTCCTTATAAATATTGAGCCTAAATTTGCATCTTTGAATGTTTGACTTATTGTTTCTGATTCTCCTCTCTGCAGATGAAGTGAGCAGGTCTAACCCCACCTCCAAATAGATAGTTCTTCTCACCAACACGCCCCATCTGAGTCTTCCTTTTCCCAGACTAAGCATTTCTGAACTTCAGTGGATCCATAAAGGACATGAACTCAAGACCTTTCAAAATCCTGATTGTCTTTCTCTAAATACTTTCATTAACCTCATCCCCACAGGATATACTTTGTAAAGTTGTTGAGAATTAGATAAGGGAATGCATTTAGAATACATAGAAATCTTTACAATTCTCTGGACTTTTCAGTACTTTGTATTACTGTCACCTAAATTCCAATGCATTGTTTAAAGTCCAAAACAAGCATCCCTTCACCCTAAACCTTTTCCTTATCTTCATTTATGGAAGAAACTCTCTCCCCTTCCTTAGAAATCACCTAGTAAATTGTTTGCACCAGTCTTGTGAACTTTTATTTGTCTACTTTTGTTGTCCATCCAAGCTAACACTATTTTCTAACAATATTTAAAGTAAAAGTAATTATTTTATAACTTCCCTCACAACATGAGTATGAGGAACCAATAAGATAAAACATGTAAAGTGCTTAATAAACTTTCAAATTTATTCAAATGCTATTATTTCTGTTATCTATTTTATTGCTATTGCTATACTCATTCTCATCTCATCCAATGGGAGCTCAAATAGTCCTAGGAGGTAATTATTTTGCTATTAGACTTATTTTTAATGTACTATAGATCAGTACACAAATTGGCAAATGACCGCTTTTGTATCATTTAACAAAAGCATTGATATTTAGCTTGCTCTTCTTTGGAAGATTGACTGAAACCATCTATTGGGTAATTTCTATAGCTGATAGGATGCCAGGGATGCTAAGTACCTTATCCTGTTTCATTATAATTTTGATTTCCTCTGCTTAGGCTCTACATTTTAAAGCTTTTATTCTAGAGAGCCTGGAGATTGTGATTATTTGGTATAGTAAATATATGTTAATAACTTTTTTAGAAATATGAATTTCATTATGTTTGAGTAGATTATAGGGAAGAGTTTTGTTTGTGATAGTGGTCTGGAACAAATAATTTTATTTATTAAATCCTCACAGATATTTGGCAGTATGGATTTGTAGTAGGGAGATTTTTTTCATTGGTTGTAAATCTATGTCACCATGTTGCCATTTAATAAACCTATTGTCTCCCTATTACTTCTGAGATAAAAGTCAGCTTACTCCCTATTGCTTCTAAGATGACAATCGCTTTACAACCTTTCTACTTTTCCAGTCTTCTTCATTTTCCTCCTGTCCACATACTGTATGATCTAGCAGCATGGAATTCCTTGCTTTCCCTCAAAAAAGGTACTTCATCTCCTAACTCAGTGAATTTCCTTTTTTTAAAAAAAATTAACTTTTATGGTATTTTCAGTTTTGAATTTATCTCTTTTCACCCCCGCCCCATTGAGAACACAAAAACTATTTTAAATATTTATTGTCAAGCAAAACAAATTTCTTCATTAGGAGAGAGAGAGAGAGAGAGAGAGAGAGAGAGAGAATATTCTTTATTTTGCAATATGAGTCCACAAGATCTCTAACTGGAGGTTGATAGCCTTTTTTCATTATGAGTATTTTGGAATTGTATTAACTAGGGATACTAAGTCTTTTAAAAAGTTGATTATAGTTACATGATTGATATTAGTGTTTAAATTGTTCTCTTGGTTTTACTTATTTCACTTTGAATCAATTAATATAAATCTTTCCAGTTGTTTTCCTGAGATCATCAACTTCATAATTTCTTAGTTCACAATACCATTCCATCATATTCCTTGCGCCATAACTTGTTCATCTCAGTTGACGAGTATCTCCTAAGTTTCCAAGTCCTTGTCATTACAAAAAGAGTTATTCTAATTTTTTAAACTTATGGATATTTTTTCTCTTTCTTTGATCACTTTGGAGTATAAACCTAGTAGAAGTGACATTTGGTCAAAAGGTCTATGCAGAAACAGCTTTTGAGGTACAGTTCCAGAAGATTTTCCAAAATAGCAACTCTCTGAATTTTCATAGACTGTCCTCCATGCCTGGAATGTTCTCCTTGTTCTCAATTTCTCCTCCTCTTGGATTCCCTGTTTCCTCTCACAACTCAGCTCATATGTTACCTTCTGTAAGAACTTTCCTCCATCCCTTCAACATCTCTGTGAAATTATGTTCCAATTATTATCCATATATCTTTTTATAATTCATATTTTATTTTTCCAATTATGTTATATGAAAGTTTTTCAACATTTCACCTGTATCCTTATGTTACACAATTTTCTTCCACCCTTACCCCCCCCAGTGGTAAACAATCTAGTGAGCATTGTACTTGTATATTTGTGTTTTACATGTTTCCATGTAAAGCTGGCCTAGCTCTATCAGACCATAAACTAACTATAAAGTGACAGTCATTATCCCTACCTGGTAGGTTAAGAATTATTGAACCAGTGGATTGGGATATGTCTCAAAGAAATAGTAGCAAATTGCTATATTAATCTATTGTTTGACAATGTATGAGGAATTAGTACTAAGGGAAAAGGAAAAAAATATGAAATGTGAAGAAATTAAAAAAATAAACATAGTGTTCATTCAGATTTGGTGACTTTTGTTTCTGTTTTTTCATCTGGATGTTGATGACAGTTCTCCCAGGGTTGTCCTAACTCTCTGAGCTGCTGAAAGGAATTGCATCAATCACAGTAGATCATCTCACAATTTTGTTATTAGCATGTACAATGTTCTCTTGGTTCTGCTCTATTTGTTCAGCATCAGTTCATAAAATTCTTTCTAAGCTTCTCTAGATTCCAATCATCCATGGTTTCTTATAGAACAATAGTACTCCATAACATTCATATTTCATAACTTGCTCAGCCATTCTCCAGTTAATGGACATTCCTTCAATTTCCAATTCTTTTCCACTACAAAAGGAGCTGCCACAAGTATTTTGGAATATGTGGAACTTTTCCCATTTTTTATGATTTCTTCTGGATATAGATCTAGTATTAGTATTGCTGGGTCAAAGGGCATATCAGTTTTATTGTCTTTTGGGCATAGTTCTAAATTGCTCTCCTGACTGGTTGAATTAGTTAACAACTCCACCAATAGTACATCAATGCCCCAATCCTTCCATAACTTCTCTAACACTGATTGTTTTCCTTTTTTTTCACCTTAGTCAATCTATTAGAGATGAAGTGGTACCTCATAATTGTTTTAATTTGCATTTCTCTAATCAATAATGATTTCGAGCATTTTTTCATATGATTATATGTAACTTTAATTTCTTAATTTGAAAACTTTCTGTTCATATCCTTTGACCATTTGTCAATTGGGAAATGACTTGCAATCTTATAAATTTGTTTCAGTTTTCTATTTATTTTTACTAATGAGACCTTTATCAGTACCCCTAGCTGTGATAATTATTTCCTAGATTTCTGCTTCCCTTCTAATCTTGGCAGCATTGATTTTATTAGTGCAAAAACTTTTTAAATTAATATAGCCAAAATCATGAATTTTGCATTTTAGAATGTACTGTCTTTCTTCTTTGGTTATAAATTTCTCCCCTTTCCATAGATCCAACAGACCTGTTAATTTGTCCAAGCCAACATCCTTAATATGTAAATCCTATACCCATTTTGAACTTAAATAGGGTGTGAGATGTGAGTCCATGCCTAGTTTTTGCCATATTATTTTCCAGTTTTCTCAGAAGGTTTTGCTAATAGAGAATTCTTATTTCATAAGCTAATGTCTTTGGGTTTGTTAAAGAGTAGATTACAGAATATTACTAATATTAATTATAAATAATAATTACTATAGTCGATTACTATACTATATCATTTACTACTATTTCTTTTGTACCTATCCTAATCCACTAATCCAATACTCTATTTCTTAACCTCTTCCAGACAGCGTTGATGGCTGCTGCTTTAGAGTATAGTTTTAGATCTGGTAGAGCAAGTCCACCTTCCTTTAAATTTTTTCATCAATTTTCTTGATATTCTTGACTTTTTGATGCTACAGATGAATTTTATTACTATTTTCCCCTAGCTTCATAAAATAGTTATTTAGTATTTAAATCGGTTATGCACTTAATAAATAACTTAATTTGGATCGAATTGTTATTTTTATTATATTACCTCAGTCTAACCATGCACAATTGACTTTTTTTGAATCGTTTATATCTGACTTTATTTGGAAAATGCTTTGTAATTGTGTTCCTAAAGTTTCTGGATTTTTCTTGGAAGGTAGATTCCCAAGTATTTTATGTTGTCTGCAGTTACTTTAAATGGAATTTTTCTTTCTATTTACTGCCCTTGAGTTTTGCTGTTTATATATAGAAATGCTGATGGTTTATATGGGTTTATTTTATTTCCTGTTACTTTACTGAAGGTATTGTTTCCAAGTAATTTTTAGATGATTTTTTAGGGTTCTCTAAGTATACCATCATATCTTCAAAGAGTGAAAGTTTTATTTATTTTAAATTCTAATTCCTTCAATTTCTTTTTCTTCTCTTATTGCTAAAGGTAACATTTTTAATACTATATTGAATAGTAATGATGATATTCGGCATCCTTGTTTCACCTTTGTTTTTATTGGAAATGCTCCTAGTTTATCCTCAATATTTACAATATTTGTTGATGGTTTTAGATAGATACTGCTTATTATTTTAAGGAAAACTCCATTTATTCTTATACTCTCTGGTGTTTTTAATTGGAATGGATGTTACATTTTGCCAAAGGTTTTCCAGCATCTATTGAGATAATTTCTGTTGGTTTTGTTATTGATATGATCAGTTATGTTGAATATTTTCCTAATATTGAACCATTCCTGTTTATCTAGTATAAATCCTATCTGCTTGTGGTGTATTATTCTAGTAATAACTTTTTATAATTTCTTTGCTAAGATTTTTGCATAGATGTTCATTAGGGAGATTGTTTATAATTTTCTTTGTTTTTTTTTTTTTTTTTTTTTGCAAGGCAAATGGGGTTAAGTGGCTTTCCCAAGGCCACACAGCTAGGTAATTATAAAGTGTCTGAGACTGGATTTGAACCCAGGTACTCCTGACTTCAGGGCTGGTGCTTTATCCACTGCACCACCTAGCCACCCCAATTTTCTTTGTTTTAACTCTTCCTAGTTTAGTTGTCAATATCATATTGGTGTCATAACGGAATTTGTCAGAATTCCTCCTATTTTTTAAAATAATTTAAGTACAATTGGAATTAATTGTTCCTTAAATGTTTGATAGAATTCATTTGTAAATCCATCTGGACTTAGAGACTTTTTTTATGGAGTTTATTGATGACTTCTTCAAATTTTTTTTCTGAAATAGATTATTTAATTATTTTATTTCCTCTTCTATTAATCTGGGTAATTTGTATTTTTGTATTCATTCATTTCGCTCAGATTGCCAAATGTATTGCCATGCACTTAGACAAAATAGTTCCAAATTATTTCTTTGATTTACTCATTATTGGTGGTGATTTCAACCTTTTCATTTTGATACTGGTAATTTGGTCTTATTCTTTATTTTTTTTTTAATCAGAGTAACCAAAGGTTTAATTTACTGTTTTTTTTTCATAAAACCAACTCTTAGTTTTATTTATTAGATCAATTGTTTTCTTGCCTTCAATTTTATTAATCTCTCTTTTGATTAATTCCATATTTAATTAGGGACTTTTTGTTCTTTTTTCTAGCTTTTTTAGTTCCATACCCAGTCCATTGATATTCTCATCCTCATTTTTATTCATATAAGTATTTAAAGATATAAAATTTCCCCTAAAAACTATTTTGGTTGCATTTCATAAATTTTTGTATGCTACCTCATTGTTCTTTTCTTGGATGAAATGGTAAGTTATTTCTATGATTTGTTATTTGATCCACTCACTCTCTAAAATTGTTATTTAATTTCCAATTAATTTTTCATTTATCTTGCCTTGGTCCTTTATTTCATGTTAATTTTTTGCATTATAATCTGAAAATCATATATTTATAATTTCTGCCTTACTTGATTTGAAGTTTTTTTATGCCCCAATACATGGTCAGTTTTGCTATAGATGGTATGCATTGCAGAGAAAATGGTACATTCTTTTCTATCCCCATTCAGTTTTCTTCAGAGGGCTTTCATATCAAAGTTTTCTAAGATTTCATTCACTTTCTTAACTTCCTTCTGATTTATTTTGTGGTTAGATTTATCTAATTCTGAGAGAGGAAGGTTGAGGTCCCTCATTATTAAAGTTTTGTTATCTATGTCTCCTTGTAATTCATTCCCCTCCTTTAAAAATTTGGATACCATGACACCTGGTGCATATATGTTTCATAGTGATATAACTTCATTGCCTATGGTGGCTTTTAAGATGTAGTTTCCTTCGTTATCTCTTTTAATGAGATCCATTTTTGCTTTTGTTTCATCTGAGATCAGTATTGCTACCCCTGATTTTTTTTTTGCTTCTGCTGAGGCATAATATATCTTGCTCCAGTCTTTTATTTTACTCTGTGTGTATCTCTCTGTTTCAAGTGTTTTTCGTAAACACCATTTTTTAGGATTCTAGGTTTTAATTCATTCTGCTACCTGCTTCCATTTTAAGGGAGAGTTCATCCCAATAACATTAACAATTAAGATTATTAATTCTATATTTCCTCCATGCTGTTTTTTCTGTTTATATTTTCCTCTTTTCCTCTTGCTCCTCCTCAATAATGTTTTTCTCCCTTTCCTCTTTAACTTTTCTTTTAAATTATGACTATCTTTATTTTCACTTTTATCTTTGACTTCCCTTTTATGAGTTCCTTTTCCCCTTCCTCTCTTCCCCTTCCCCACTTCTCTATAGGATAGGATAGATTTTAAAACTCAACTGGGAATTGATTGATTCCTAATCAGTTTTGCTTCATAGTCACTTAGCATCCTCCCCTCTTTTTTCTCATTAGAAATACACTTGTTAATCATCATGAATCACATCAATTTATAATTACTTTTTATCTTACCCCCTTTCAAGTACCCTCTTTGGATACACAATCCTCATGAGCCAAAGAATCATGCAAAACTAAATCATTTCATGAACCATTTATCTCTCCCTACCCCAAGTCCATTCCCTTCAGTTGTAGTCAAAGTGTCAAGTAAAACAAAATACCTTGATGATGTTTCTCTAACCATGGCCTCACAACTCTCTCCAACAAAAGTATCAGGTATACTCTCTTCCACTGTCTCTTTAGCACCCCAACCAAAACCCTTGTTAACTAAAGTATGAATTAAGGCAAGATCACTTCCTAATGTCCTTATGTCCAGCCCTTCTAAGAATGCTTCCACCTTCTACCCCTATTGTACTACCACCCTGCTTAACCAAGGTATCTAGTAATAGTAAAGTAAGGCCACTTCTGATTTAATTATATTTAGTGCCTCTAAGTACTCTAAGAACTGGGAGACTCTGAAGGTTTCTCTTGAGAACTTTAGTTGATTTGGAAGAGGTTTGGGAGACACTGGTATAGGACCACCTAGCACAGAGTATCCTCATCAGAATACCCTGTTCTATCAGCAGGGCAGGATTAAAGTAGCTCCAAGGAATTGTGTTATATATGTTTAGATTAAACCTCCCAGGTGTTCACCAGAACTATTTGTGCCCTACCTGTTAGTAGAGCATTCTTAATTTGTATTAGTCTGATCAGCCATAGTCAGACCCACTGTAATTGGTCTCAAACATAGTAATATCATTTTGGTCTTCTTCAATACTGAAGGACAAGAACCAAACATACCCATTTCCTCTAAATATAATCCCTTCAACTATACGCAACCCTTTAATTCCCCTAGGAGAAATACAATACTGAAGAGTTACAAGTGTTATCTTCCATGGTAAGGATATATACAATCTAATGTTCTTGACTAGCATTTGTTTTTTTTCCTGCTTTCAATTTCCCTTTTTCATACATCTCTTAAATCTTGTATTTGAAGATTGAATTTTCTGTTCAGTTCTAGTCTTTTTGTCAGAAAATTTTAGAAGGCCTCTATTTCATTAAAAATCCTATCTTTTCCTTTGACAGAATATACTGAAATTTTCAGGTCAGTAAAGTCTTGGTTGTAATCCAAGGTCCTTTGCCCTTGGAAGTATCATATTCCAGGCCCTCCCATCTTTTAATGTTGAAGTTGAATTCTGATCATGTTTCTTTTTGTGTTTAAATTCCTTCTTTTTGACTGCTTGCAATATTTTCTCCTTTATTTGAGAATTCTGGAATTTGACAATGATGGTCTAAGGAGTTTTATCCTGGGGTCACTTTCTGAATGTGTTCTGTGTATTCTTTCAAGCACTATTTTTTTCTTGTTTTAGTAAATTAGGACAGTTTTCCATGATAATGTCCAAAATACATTTTCCCAGATACTTTTCTTTTGATCTATGCCTTTTGGAAGACCAATAGTTGCAAATTATCTCTTGTTGTAAATTATTTCAGATCATTTTCTTTTCCTAAAAGGTAGTTTATGTTTTCTTCATTTTTTTCAGCCATTTAATTTTGTTTGATGGAATCTTTGTATCTCATGGATGTATTTAGTTTGTTTTTCTCCAATTCTAATTTTTCGGTTTTTATTTTCTTCAGTTAGATTTTGTTTTTCCTTTTCCAGTAAATTAATTTTACTTTTCAGTGAGTGTTTTCCTTTTCCATTGGGTTAATTTTATTTTTTGCTGTTGCATTCCCTTTCCAGTTAGTCGATTTTACTTTTAGCTGTTATGTTTCTTTTAGGTTTTGGTGAGCTGCATTCTTTTTTGCAGTTAGTTATGCTTACTTTTAAAGGAGTTGATTTCTTTCATCAATTTTTCATATTTTTTTACATGATTCTTATTATATTTTCCATTTGTCTTTTTCCTTTCTGCTTTGGTTTTTAAAATCTTTTTAAAACTCTTCTATAAGGTTTTAGATTTGAGTTCAATTCATGAACTTTATAACTTTATAACTTCATGCTATATCTTTCAAGACATAACACATGGGTAATTTGTCCCTGCTTTTTGTCTTCTGAGATTCATCTCTATAGGAATAGTAACTTTATATGCTTAGCATTCTTTTTTTCTTTTTTTGTTCATTTTGCTTGTTGAACATTCCTCCTGAGGTATAAGTAGTATTTGTGCTGGTGCTAGGGTCTGATCCCTGGTTTATTGCTTGCCAAAATGTTGCCTATGCAGGGTTTTGTTTCCTCCTTAATTTCCAGGTTCTACCTATGAAGTGGTTTGTTCCCAATCCAGTCCTATCTGTTGCCAGGGTTCAAACTTTGTCTGGGATGGAACTCTTCCTGTTGACTTGCTATCTACCTGCTCAGACTTGGGTTGCTATGGCTAGAAGTCTCCCTCTGCCTTTTCCACTCTCCTGCCTAGTAGGGCTTTACTTTCCCTTTTCATTAGAGGTCAACTCTTTGATAAAACAGTCAAGAAAACTAGTATGCTCTTAAGCTACACCAAGACAGTAACAGCCCTCAGGACCAAGAAAATGGCAGCCTAACCTACTTCTACCCTATTTAGATAACATCTGAAGCATTGTGCTCTGTTCTTGGAACCGATATTTTTGTTTGTTTGTTTGTTTTAGGATAAACATTATCTGCTACTATCATAATGGAATGTAGAGGATTCAGAAAAGATGGATCACAAGTGATGACAGACTGTCAGATCATGTCATATGAGGGTGAATCAGAAAGATATAGCCTAGAGAACAGAAGTCTTAAGGAAGGGCATGGTACCTGTTTTTAAGGATTTGAAGGAACCATGGCTTCTCTCATATAGCCCAAGAAATCAGAATTAGAAACAATGAGTAGAAATTAAAGTCAGATTTTGATTGATAATTGATATAAAGAAAAGCTTCTGAATGACTTGAGAGAACTACTTCAAATGGGATGGTTGACCTTGGGAGGCAGTTTTCTATCATCAGAAGTCCTCAAGCAAAGGTGAAATGATCATTTTTCAGTTTATTGTAGAGGAAATTTTTGCTTTAAGTATTACTTAGACTGGATATCCTCTGAGGTCTTCCCCAACTCTGAGATATTCTGGTTCTATGAAAAGAACAGATTGCTGTAATTAGATCAAAAGATAGATTTTGGGACTAGCTTTGTAACTTACCAGGTAAATAAGATTGCTAAAATTGGCTACCAGACCCCAGTTATTGGGGTTTTAGGAATCCGTAATAAGTGAACACATCAAGAGCTTATTACCTGAATTATTGGAGAGAACTTTGTCAAGAGAACTTGACAAAATCAGTGATCTCTGAAAATTAAGCCCTTTTGATGTTCTAAGTTCTAAAGTATTCCTATTGGCACATATTGGTTTTCTCCTGCAACCAAACAACTAGAGAGTGCAGTGGATGGAGCACTGGGCTTGGAGACAGGAGGATGGGAATTCGAATCTGGCATCACACTTGATTTTCACTAGCTGTGTGACCTTGGACACCTCTGACTGATTGCCTCATATCCAGGGCTGTCTCCAGCTGTACTGATTCCTATCTGGTCCCTGGATCCACATGGCTCTGAAGGAGCCAGTGAGTCTGGTGACTTAGCACAGACCCCTCTCAGTCAAATCCAATTCCATGTACTTCTCATGGCATCACCTCCCAATTTAGGAGTCTTTTTTGGAAGTGAAGGACAAACATTGTCATTAGCACATATCCCAAGCACTTAGCATAGTTTCTGGCATTTTAGTCAGACATGAGGGTTGGGGGTTGAGCAGAAAGTTGAGCAGAAATGAAGAAATTTTACTTGCCCAGCTCCCTACACTGTCTTCACTTGGGAATCTATAGTAGACAATGGTAATGAGCTCAGTTTCTTTGTTGGCTAAGTCCTCTGGGAGAGCTTCCTGCATTTCAGTCCCAGTAGCCATAGCCAAAGGTTGAAATCCCTTCCTTTCATGCACTCAGGAAAGAAATTAAGAAAACAGCTAGAACTAGAGGTAGGTCCAGAGGTTTTGCCTTGGGTTGGGTCAGAATGAGAGTCTAAATTCTTTTAGGGAGATTAATCAGACTGATTTGCCAGTCTAGAACTTAAAATACTTGGTTCTATGATGAGCCTTCTGTTTCTTCTGGAGGAAATGTCTCTGAATCTAACAGAGAGCAGCACTGAACAGTGGAAATAAATCTGGTCCTGAGGATGATGGTTGAAAGACTCAGATCCTAGGACAGATTCCCCTGGATACCAGTGACGACCATGCCTAAGTCATGTAATATGTCTAAACTACAATTTTCTTCATGAATAAAGTGGAATTTTTTTCCATCTACTCTGTAAAACACATATTCTTATGAGGCAACAGTTTGCTAAAACTCAGAGAAATGAACTATTTTTAAATTTATTTCATTATTCATCTGACCTGAATGATAAAATGATTTTGTGACTGTTAAGGAGAACTGAAACAATATAGAGGAAGACATAAAGGGGACAGGCAAGAGAGAGTTTCTAGAGAGTTTTGAAACCAATGAGACCTCCAATGGGACAAAATTGCAGAGAATTGGATTCTGACTTCCTTATTTTAAGTACATTTTGCTTTACCATTATATCTTTAAATTTATTCATTTTCAATTAACACATATTTTCTCTACCCTCCTTCAAGAAATAAGAACTTTCTAATAATTAAAGACATGTAAACATAGAATAAATTGTTTAATTTAATAAACAGAAGGAACTGGTTCTCCAAGAGGAACTGGATGATCCATCCCTTGCACTGCATTTTGTAAAGATGGTGTTCAGGCATGGATTGGAATAGATGGTCTCTGAAGATCCTCTCATCACTGTGCTTTTATTATCTATTGTTTTTTAGTCTCAGTTTGTTCATTCAACTCTGTCCTATTCAATCATTGAAGAAGGTATCAATTTCCTTAGTCTGTGACTCAATGATTTAATGATTTTGATCCCACAGCTTCTCATCTCTTTCCACAAATGAAATCACATGTCTACACCTTTAGACAAGGGGAGCTAATTGACTTGGAACTCAAATAATGAACGAATATTGACCCAGTAACTTCTGGGTGGCCAGAATAGTATGTCAAATATATACATGTGCAGGATTGTCTTGTTCTAACAAGATGTGACTTAATTAAGAGAGTTAGTAAAAAACTTAAATTTGCATGGTGATTTAAAAATAGATTCTAATGAGTTCTTTAGATTTTGTAACATTTCTATTTCAGAAGACAGAGAAGATTTTTTTGAGCATACAACACCTATATTCAGGAACAAAAATATCCCTCACTTCCTGCTTCTAAGACAGTTATTCCTACACTCAAGCATTTTTGAAAAATAAAAAGTGAAAGAAGTTTAAGAAAAACATAAGAATTAATCAACCCATCAAAAAATTCTCAAATTATCTGCAATATTTCACTCTTGTGGGTCTCAAATATGGAAAGGAGCAGGGGATCTCTTTTGTGGGATCAACTTATCCTTTAAAATATTATAATAAATATTTTGACGGTTTTGAGGTTTTTGTGACTTCAATTTCCAAGACTGGGGTCCTTCTGTGTATTGAATTCTTGCCTCTTTTTTCTTCACTTTGCAAGAGTTTATGTAAATTTTTCCATATTTCACTGTATTTATCAGACTCCTCATATCTCGCAGCACAGTGGTATTCCAGTGCATTCATTTATACTCCATTTTATTTAGCCAATATATATTGCTTGTACAAAACTTTTGTATGTTGTTTCTCCCATAGATTGTGAGGTCCATGATTCTAAGGACTTTTGTTGCCTTTTTTCCATATTCCAGTATTTAGCATAGTGCCTTATACATAGCAGATGCTGAATAAATGCCAATTAACTTGATGATGGATTATTCAATGTTCACCCTACTGGAACGAGTTCCAAATTTAGACAGGTCCTCAAACTTTAGTCCATTTCTGTCCCTGTATTCAAGCCCTTTGATCTTTGTAGCACCTGGCTGAGGCTGTGGTGATGATGGATTATCAACTTGGGCATGCTCTTCCAACCTTAAAAGGTTTAGGGAATAATTCTGAATTCAGACTCTATCATTTATCCAAGGAGGACTCTAGATACAAAATGATAGACTCATCATCCTTTTGGCCATCAACAGTCAATTACAACATTATGGAGGGGTTTAAGTAAGCATTCATGGAGGTAATAGTTCTGCCAATGAAATAATGGACCCTTTATATATTGAAACAGTTAAAGAAGATTAATATTTGACAGCTTGGGGAAGTAAAAGTGATGTGAAGGAAAGATTTAGTGTTGTTACTTGTTTATCAAAATTTTGCATCTCAGGTTTTAAAGGCTGACCTCTAGTTCTGGTATAGAAAGGCTTGGAGCATCAAAAACATTTGGAACCAATATTTCCCCTCCCTGAATGCCAAGACTCTGATTATATCCTTACTTGGTTCATGCTGTCCTTTGAAGTCTCGAGGTGTGGTGTAGCATTTTCTCTGGATGTTCACAAAATCTGTGACAGGAGAGCACAGCCTCAGCCAGGTGCTACAAACCTCAAAGGCTTGATATACAGGGACAGAAATGGACTAAAGTATGGGAACCTGTCTTAAGTATGGAACTCGTTCCAGAAGGGTGAACACTGGAAAATGACTTTTCTAGCCATATTAGCTCACAAATACTGTTTGTGACAGTGTGAGGGAGTCATGATTTGTAATTGTGGAAGGAAGATTGGTAACAATGAAATGGATTTTTTGGATGAAATGAAGAAAGACCCTGTCATTTCCCCCTCTTCTTTCCACCAGTCTGAAATTTGTTTATTTAGACTGTGCTTATGTAGACAAGAGTATCCCCTCGATCAATTCAAGAGTAGGAAATTAAAAGCAAAAAAAGATAACAAGGTTTGGGACTGAATTAATAGAGGTGTGACATGGGGGAGGGGAAGGTGCATCTTAGTCTCACTGCTCTCTATCTTAGTCAGATCACACCTGATTGGCTGTTCTAGCCACCATATATTGGATAAGATATTGATAACCTGGAGAAGATCCAAAGGAAAATGGCACGAGAAGTGCATGTCAAGATTTAAAGAAGTGTGAGCTCTTGAGTCCTATGACCTCAGTTTAAATACTATCTCTGACATTTTTTGTGACACTGAGAAAGTCATCTCTCTGGGTCTCAGTCAGATTCCTCATCTGTAGAAATGATAGTATTGAATTTGACAGCTTATACATTTCCTTCTTTTTTAAAAAATTGAGACTATTTACTTTTTTGTAAATAATATTTTATTTTTTCCAATTATCTATAGAGATAAGCTTTTGAGTTCTACATTTTTCTCCCACCCCCTTCCCTTTTCTCCTCCCTAGGATGGCAGGCAATTCATTCATATATTATATATATGTATATATATACATATATATATGTGCATTTAGGTAAAATATATTTACACATTTGTTATGTTGTGAAAGAAGAAACAGCAAAAGGAAAAGAAAACAAAGAAAATGAAAATAATAGATTTCTTTTTTTTAGGTTTTTTTTGCAAGGCAAATGGGGTTAAGTGGATTGTCCAAGGCTACACAGCTAGGTAATTATTAAGTATCTGAGACCGGATTTGAACCCAGGTACTCCTGACTCCAGGGCCGGCACTCCATCCTCTACGCCACCTAGCTGACCTGAAAATAATAGATTTTGATCTCCATTCGAGCTCCATCAGTTCTTTCTCTGGATGTAGATAATATTTCCCATCATGAGTCTTTTGGAATTGTCTCATCATTGGCTTGCTGAGGAGAGCTAAGTTGTTCATTGTATAATGTTGCTAAGACTATGGTACAATGTTCTATAAGTTCTGTTCACTTTACTCAGCATCAGTTCATGTAAGTCTTTTCATGTTTGTCCTGAAATCTGCTTTCTCATCATTTCTCTCTCTGTCTCTCTCTCTGTCTCTGTCTCTGTCTCTCTGTCTCTCTCTCTCTCTCTCTCTCTCTCTCTCTCTCTCTCTCTCCCTCTCTCTCTCTCCCCTCCTCCTCCCCTCTCTCTTTCTTAGAGCTCTCATGAAGAATGAAATTATTCTTGTTCTTGGACTTAGAGGATAGAGCTAAGAACATTAAAGGTAAGTTAGAGACAAATAGATTTTATATTCAAGAGCACTAGTTTTCTATATTGTATCTCAAGGTTGATGCAATGATGAGAATTAAGACTTGGGGTCAGAAAGACATGAGTTCAAATTTAGCTTCATAAATTTACTTAGTTAACCTGGCCAAGTCATTGAACCTTTATTTGCTCATTTCCTCAACTTTAAAATGGGGATGATAAGGGAATTCAAATCCCAGGGATACTGAGAGACTCAAATGAGGTAATATTTATCAATTTCTTAATATAATTCCTAACACAAATCAGACACTTAGAAATACTTTTTATTTCCCTCCTTTACAGACATCTCATTTATTTTTACAGCTATCCAGAGCAGACTCTAATATTATCACAATTTTACAGTTGAAGAAACTAAGGCACATAGAAGTTAAGAGACCAAGCTGTTAGTGTTTAAAACTAGATTTCCAACATAAGGGGGAAAATCAGTCCTATATAATCAGCATTGTTCGAAACAGAAGATATGACCCTGAAAAATAGAAAATTCCCCATTTCTTATTGTCTTGAAGTGTAGGCTAAGAGACTATTCTTTAAGAATATTTTACAATGGATTCTTGTCCATGAATAGGCTCTACTTGATGCCCTTGTGAGGTCTCTTTCAGTTCTGGGATTCTTGGTAACTTATCTCTGGACCTTCTCCAGTTCCATGATCACCTTTAGTGACAGTGATCTTGTATGGAATTTTCAAAGAATGGTCACACTGTTAAAGGGCAGAAGAAAATTTTATTTCTGTTCTTTATAGTGGCCAGGATTCTGTTAGACTTCCTGGCCACCACAGAACTTTGGACTGCTATTTTCAGAGATGTCAGCAGCTACCCATTCCCTTTCCTTGATTACAATTGGGTGATCCAGAAACACACATATTTTAAACATAACTAATAGAGTTTGCTGCAAAATACATGCATGCATACATTTTAACATCCTTATTTCTCCTTCTGTGGACCACTTTGTAATTTCTTCCTGAGCAAATTCTTGAAGTATCACAGAATTAAAAATTAATTGTAAGCTGGTATCTAGAGATTAAAGTCCATTTTCTTCATTTTACAAATGAGGCAAGTAAGACTCAGAAGGAAAAAGACATCTTCTAGGTTGCAGAGCTACTGAATGGTAGTCAAGGGTTTGAAATAGAGATCTCTTCACTGAATTAATCATGAGATATTTCCTTCCACTTTTTGGCAACTTGTGTTTCTCCTATACCAAGACAACATGCCTACTTCTTTCTTCTATAAACAAGAAGAAAAAAATAAAAAAAATTAGGGAGACAACATCATCAGTTGTCACAAAAAATCAGAATACTTGGCAGTGAGAAACACTGACTCTGTTCCTTACTAGATCTTGGACTAACCTTGGACTAGCCACAATAACAGCACCAACCACTTAAAATCTATTTAATCTGCATTAAATAACCTTACCTCCAAGGAAAATAAAATTCATGAAAAATTGGAAGAATTTGACTTAGTCACATGCCTTTTAAATTTCAGATCTAAGATATGAATTCACCACCTGTACCCACAATTGTGATAACCTTTGATAAAGAAAGTATAGTCATATTTCTCAGTAGATTTTTCTTTTTTTTAGAACAAAGTCCTGCTGTATCCTAGCTCATCACTTTCTTATAAACTCTGGAACTTTGGGAAGGGATGGACCCCATTGTGAGCTTGGCTAGAAGTAATCAATCTTCATTTGAGGAGTTTGTCCCCTTGGGTTTTTCTCATGTTCCCAGGTTGGAACTACTTCTCTTTGTGCTGTTTCTGGGGATGTTTCTAATTACGATTCTGGGAAATGGCCTCATTGTCCTCTTGACTGTGATAGATACTGCTCTCCACACACCTATGTACTTTTTCCTCCGTAACTTGGCCTTGGTGGAGATCTGCTTCTCTTTGGACATTGTGCCGAGGATGTTGGAAAGCCTGGTGGCTGGAAGGGGCATCTCCTTTTTGGGCTGTGCCCTCCAGCTCTTTCTCATCCTGTCTTGTGTCACATCAGAGTGTTTCCTCTTGACAGTGATGGCCTATGACCGCTATGTGGCCATCTGTTACCCACTGCACTATGGGGTCCTCATGAACCAGAGGCTCTGCCTCCTTCTGGCAATGGCATGTTGGGTAGTAGGCATCCCAGTTTCTCTGATGTTCACCATTTGGCTCTTCCACTTCCCATTTTGTGGACCCCGAGGGGTTCGCCACTTCCTCTGTGACATAGCTCCACTCCTGAAACTGGTGTGTGCTGACACATTTATCTTTGAAGTCTCTGTTCTTGTGGCTACAGTGCTTGTCATGATGGTGCCTTTTTCCCTTATCTCTGTGTCCTATGGTCATGTTCTGGTGACTGTTGTTCGGATGCCTTCAGCTACTGGACGAAAGAAAGCCCTTTCCACCTGTGCTGCTCACCTTATTGTTGTGGCTCTATTCTATGGCACAGCTTGCATCATCCATCTCCAACCCAAGGCTACCTACTCGCCTGAGAACAAACAAGTTGTGTCCTTGTCCTATACTCTTGTCACTCCCATGCTCAACCCCATCATCTACAGTCTGAGGAACAAAGAGGTGAAAGCTGCTCTGGGAAGAGTGTTGGCTAGGAAAAAGGGGCTTCCCAGATGACCTGAAACCCTTTATCTGTTATAAGTTACAACTATGAGGGATAATGGACAACTGGTAGTCAGCATCAAGAGACCATGGACTATGAGATGGTTTTTAAAAATGGTACTGTATCATTTTTATTGATCTATTTATAGTTAATTGATTTTGTCCTATAATTACCTAAGCCATGTTTCTTTGTTTCTAACTTAGTGCAGAAATTCAGTTGGCCTATAATGAGTTAAGTTTAGAAATCCAGTTATCATGACTCTTTTCTTGTCTCAAAGAATTCTAATATCCTTGCAAATGGACAAGAGGGAAACTGATCTAATATTTTTATATCATTAAACTATCCTTAAAGTATATCTGGTTTGTCATCCAAAGACGTCTAGTCTGTTCTCTCTAATCTTGGAAGTAGACTCAAACAATGAAAATTTTCAGTTACAAGGAGAAAGGATGAGTTTGTTTATAGACCTTAATTTCCAATTTCCAATCAATGATGCCCTCTATTGCTTTAACTCAATAATGAATCATGTTGTTCTTAAACCCAAGTTGTCACCAATTCTATAACCAATTTTATTACTTTCTTTATAAAAAGGACTCCAGGTCTTTTGGCTAACTGAGTCAGTCATTAGGTCCATCTTGTTGGTAGTTTCTACCCCTGTTAATAAAATGTTATCTTTTTTTAGAGAAAACTTGCCTCAGTCTACCTTTGTTGCATTTCCTTCACAATATCAGCATCATTTTTAAATCATATTTTTAAATTAAATTATTAAATTATAGACTCTCATATTTGGAAGCATTCACCAGAAAGATAATGTGTTTTATTTTGGAGCTGTTAAATTTAAGGTATTAAAATAATGTGAAATTCAGCAACCACTTGGTAATGTGTGGCTGGTACTCATAAGAGATATCATATATGAATTGCTGATTTATTATCCTGACTGTGACTCTCCAATATTTGAATAGTTTCTTTCTGACTGCTTGAAGTATTTTATCTTTGACTTCCTAGCTCTAAAATTTGCCTGAAACTTTCCTTGGAGCTTCATTTTTGGATCTCTTTAAGGTGGTGATCAGTGGATTCTTTCAATTTCTATTTTAACCTCTGGTTTGGGGATATCAGGAAGTTTTCCTTTATAATTTCTTGAAATATTATGTCTAGGTTCTTTTTTAATAATGGCTTTTAGAAAATCTAATAAGATAGCAAAAACCTTATATTTACTATTTCAAATATATTCAATGATGAGTTTAAAGGTAACAATAAAAGGGGGAAATAAACATAAGAGATGAAAACCTCAAAGACAAGACTTCTGTCTCATTAAGAGAAAAGGGATTAAACCACAAGGAAAATAAGAATAAATGGATTTTAAAAGCTAATATAAATGACATGATTTTCTAGTTTTAAATGTTAAAATGGGCACAAATAATTATGAAAGATTTTGCTTTCTCAGGTAAATATCAAGAATGACAAGAAGAAAATGACTGAAAACAAATAAAATATACTACTTATAAGAAACATAAATGGTCTGTGTTTTATTATTAAAAGAGTTACAGATTAGAAAAAAGACCAATCAGCACATTGCTTACAGAAAAGTAAAACATTTTGCTAAAATAAGAAAATATAAAAATAAATTAAAATAAAAAAGCATAAAATATAATTACCAGATTAAAAAATAAGAAAATGGTACTATTTGTATCAAAATAAAATTCAAATTAGTTAGAAAAAATTAAAGATACCAAAGAACTATTTTATATCAGTGAAAGTACAAGTCAGTAATTAATATGTGATTCCTCTCTTATGTGTTGTTGCCCCATATTACCAAGTAGCTGCTTAAATTTACTGTATTCAAAATAAAAAAATAATTTTCTCTAAAATTTCTTACTTTTTCTATCTTTTATATTTCTGTTGAGAATATAATCATTGTTCTGGTCAAATAGAATTGAACCATTTCATGTTTCATCTTTCCCTTTCTTAGTCCAATCAATTCCTCATTTTTTCCAATTCCATCTTCTTACTATCTCTAATCCCTGTTATCATACCTCTACCTCCACACTGCCAATTTGCTTAATGCTCTCAAAAACTCTTTGGACTATCATAGAAGTCTCCTAATTTGTTTCCTTAGCCTCAATCTGCCTCCCAGAATGAATCCATCTTCCACATTAACTTAAAAAAATGCTGTTTTTAAATATAGCAGCTAGGTGGCCTTTAAAGGAGAGATTGTGAGACTTGGAGTCAGGAAGATTCCTCTTCCTGAATTCAAATTTGACCACAGACACATAGTAGTGTGATCCTGGGCAAGTCACTTAAATCTGCTTCAGTTTCCTCATCTGGAGTACGAAATGGCTATGAGCATCTTTGCCTAGAAAACCCCAAATGCAATCATGAAGAGTCAGATAAAACAACAACAAAAAGGATTGAACAACAACAAAATAGTAAAAATGGAAACGGAGAAGCAAGGAATGTTTCTTTTCAAATACAACAGTAACAAAATTTCTTTTCAAATAACAGTCACAAAAATGCAGCACATATCACAGGTTGAAGACCTGCATCCACATACAAAAATGTATACATTCTTTTATATGGAAATCTAACTCTATAGATACAGATCGCTATAGAAAATTCAGAAGTTGTACTTCCCCATTTTCAGACAATCATATGACAATATTAGAATTAAAGAATAAAAAATACATAAGAAACTTGAAAAATATCCTTTGAATTTAGAATATCTCAGAATCTCAGAGTCGGAAAGCTTTCTATGAACCATTTATTTCAACCTTTTCCTGAAAATGAATGCATCCCTGGCTTAAAGTTACTTCCTTGAGGAAGAACCCTTTAGGTAGACCATGTTACTTTTAAATAAATGGAATAGTTAGAAAGCATCTGCATCAAGCAAACATTTACCTTTCTATATCTTCCACAATTTAAATCTAAGTTTTGCTTTCTGGTTAAATACAACGAATCTAACACTTTTTTTTTTTTTCCTTAGGAAATTAGAAAGTGAACGTAGTATAATGATAAAAATAGTTCTGCATCTCAAATTTAGATGATGTAGCCAATTTTTTTATTTTTTTATTTAGTTTTTAAATTTTATTTTATTTTAGGTGTTTTGCAAGGCAATGGGGTTAAGTGGCTTGCCCAAGGCCACACAGCTAGGTAATTATTAAGTGTCTGAGGTCGGATCTGAACTCAGGTACTCCTGACTCCAGGGCTGGTGTTCTATCCACTGCGCCACATAGCTGCCCTAATTCTTTTCTTAAAAGGAATTTTTTACTATTTTAGTTGTATATCCTCAAAAATGATTTAAAAAGATAATTAAGTATTCATTAAATTTTAACTGTATGCTATGCACTTGTTCTAAGAAATGGAGGGGAAAAGAGATGAACATTCCCTTTTTTCATAGAGCTGATATTGTACTTCAAGGAACAGTGGATAGAGTTGCTGGATTCTGAGTTAGAAAAATACTTATTTAGCTGGGTGAATTTGGGCAAGTCACTTTCCCCTTTTTGGCTCAGTTTCCTCATTTGTAAAATGAGCTGGAGAAGAAAATGGCCAACTACTCCAATAGTTTTATCAAGAAAACTGAAAATGGATCACAAAGAGTTGGTCACAATTGCAAAATGGCTAAACATCCGCATCAGAGAAACTACAGAACTAGGAGTATACACTATTATTATTATTACTATTATACACTATTATTATACTTAGCAATCATTAACCCATTATTATTTGTGACAGACTCATAAATAGAGTTTGTGGTTACCTACTGACCTATAGAAGCAAGAGAAGAAATATGGGGGTCAAGTTTAAATGCCAAGATCAACAGTCTCAAAGACACTGAGAAGAGAATCATTTGAGTATAGATTTACATATTTTTTTGTAACCACAGAAGGACAATTATGATCATTTACTTCTGTTATTTCTTTCTTAATGCAAGTTCCTTTTTAAATTTTTTGTGGAGGTTGCTGATGGTCTGATGGATGGAGCATGGCCCTGGAGTCAGGAAGACCTGAGATTAAATTCAACCTTAGACACTAGCTGAGTCACTCTTGACAAAGCTTTTGATCTGTTTGCCTCAGTTTCCTCACCTGCAAAATGGGTGTAATAACAATCACTCTCTCAGGGTTGATGATGAAATTCAAATGAGAACATATTTATAGATCACTTAGCACAAAGTAAATTCATGGAACAAAGTAAGAGCTATGTAATTTTAAATAAATATAAATATAAAGCTTTTTCCTTTGTCTTACTCCCCCTATATTGTTTCCATTGAATCAGAGAGATAAATTGGTTCATTTCTTTTGGAAACTCAGGGAAAGGGGAATTTCAGTTGCCAAAAAAGACCAGGGAGAGGTCCAATGATTAGCCCAATGATCATTCTAAATATATTTGATTCTCAGGACACTGAAAAACTTAAAGAATGAGCCTTGGAGGAAAAGTCAAATATTAATAGGACTATGTTGGTGTCTTGCTCCTGGGATTTTTCTTCACAGAAGTGGCCTTGATTCAGGAAGACATGAGTGAAAATCCAGTTTTAGATACTTAAAAGCTGTGTGATTCTGGACAAGTCACTAGATTTCTGTCTTCCTCAGTTTCCTTATCTGAAAAAAAACAGAGATAATAGCACATTCCTTACAAGGCCCAAATGAGATAATATTCATAAAGTAGATAGTAAAATAACAAAACATTTATTACTATTAAGCAGAGTAAGAATAACACAGGATCTGGTACACAGTAAACACTATATAAATGCTAGCTATCACCATCATTATCTTCACCATCAGCATCAGTCTCATCACCATCATCATCATCATTTCTTCATGGCCCCAACCCATACATTGTCCCTTTGCCTTAAGACTTAATTGTTCCAGGTTAATCGTATCTCATTCCTTTAAATGCTCTTGACCATCCTATTTACAGTCTTAAGGTCTTTTTTCCTCAATGATATGATACACAGATGTCATCACCACACTTCAGAGGTAGTCTGACAAGGGAAATGCCCAGCAAGCCTCACTTTCCCTGTTTTGTTACTTCCTGGGATTTTGAGAGTTTTCTTTTCTTTTTTTTTTAGGCTTTTGCAAGGCAGTGGGGTTCAGTGGCTTGCCCAAGGCCACACAGCTAGGTAATCATTAAGTGTCTGAGGCTAGATTTGAACTCAGGTACTCCTGACTCCAGGGCCGGTGCTCTATCCACTGTGCCACCTAGCCACCCCCAAGAGTTTTCTTCATGAAAACTGCCACATTTTTTAAAGTTAAATCCTACTTCTAGGCATACCTTTCCATTCTGTACTTTTGAAGGTGAAATCTTGAACCTAAACAAAGGATTTCATATTTAATCTCTTTTAAAATTAAGATCATATTAATTCATATATCCTAACCTTTGAGTCCCAGTGCTGACATGTAACAACCCATTAGCTATCTCTTAGAGTCTAAGGCTTAGATATTCATGCCATGCCATTTTTATTACCATATTATACCTTCATCCAAATGATAGATTCAAGTGTTTAATAGCACTAGTCCACGGACAAATGCCTAGAATATTCTAGTAGAGATCTCCTTTCAAGTTACAATTGACTTATTAAAGATGACTCTTTGGATCTAATCATTTCCCTGGATTTGGAAACATTTCATTATACAGTCATTTAGCTTATGCTATGTTTTGTTCACAGGGATAGCATGAGAGATTATGTCAAAGATTACTGGAAAAAAACACAGAAAACATTGAATTCTCAGCCTCCAGAAGAGATATATTAATTTCTGGACCCATCCTGGACATCCCTCCAGTTATTTCCCTTTCACCTTGATTTAACTCATTTTACTAGCAAAAGACCATAGGCCAATATTTTACTATTCAAGAACGCATTTCAGAGTTAACATCAAGAATGTCCCACATTGTGTATTCAAGTCATCTTTCCTTGAATAATATATTTTTTAAAAATTAACAACTTTTGATTTTAGAGTGAGGAGATTAAATTTAATCTTACCTCTGTCTATGTCAAATCTCTGGACTTCAGTTTCTTTCCCTTTAATGAAACAACAATTCTTGTACCAATTTATTCACTGGTTTGTTTTAAAGAAAATGTTATGTAAACCTCAAGTTCTACCGAAATATGTAATATTACTATAATTTCCATTCTCACACAAAGGCTACAAATAAAGATATTTTAGCAAGAGTTTATTGATTTAAAAGAATGTAACAAATCTTTACAAATATATACATAATTTGCATTATTTTTGTATTAGAATTAGAATCCATTTCTGAGTTCCTTTTGGTTTTGGGGGGTTTTTTTGCAAGGCAAATGGGATTAAGTGACTTGCCCGAGGCCACACAGCTAGGTAATGATTAAGTGTCTGAGGTCGAATTTGAACTCAGGTCCTCCTGACTCCAGGGCCAATGCTCTATCCACTGTGCCACCTAGCCACCCCCCACCCCGATCCAATCCATTTCTGAATAAAAGATTCCACTCTATGACATCTTTCACAAATAGTCATCCAGGAAAGGGAAATTCATTGTTCCCTGAGGCAGTCCACTCCACTTGGACTTGCTCCAATTGAGAAGAACTATGTTTGTTAGTTTGCTTTGTTTTTCCTCCAGTCTGAATCAGTCACCCTGTTGCTTCCATCCATTGTAATTTCTGTCCTGGAAGATTAAGCAACGAGAGTCATTGCACTAAGGAAGCTATTGGAAATGACTCTCATTCCTGTCACTAAAACCTTTTATTCTATGTCCAAAATATCCTCAATTCTTTTTATTTTTTGGGGGGGGGCAGTTGGGATTAGGTGACTTTCCCAGGATTTGGGAAAGCTTTCTTCATGAAACTGCCACATTTTTTTAAAGATAAAAGCTATCTCTAGCTCTACCTTTTCATTCTGTACTTTTGAAGGTGAAATTTTGAACCTAATTAAAGCACTTATGTTAAATCACTAATAAAATTAAGATCATATGAATTCATACCTCCTAGCCTCCTGAGACCTTTTTAGAGTCCCAGTGTTGACATGTAACACTGGATTTGAACTCAGATCTTCCTGACTCCAGGGCCACTGTTCTATGCACTATGCTACCTAGCTGCCCCCTCCTCAATTCTTATAACCAATATTCATATGAGTCCATCTTAAGTTCCTTAACCTCTGATAGTTTAATAGCAGGATAATAATAATAATAATAATAATAATAATACTGATAGATGGATGATAGATAGATAGATGATAGATAGATAGAATTGTTGTCATTTCAATTTCAATAGTATCTGATTCTTTGTGACCCTTTTGGGGGTTTTCTTGGCAGGGATACTGGAATGGTTTACCATTTCCTTCTTCAACTCAGTTTACAGATGAGAAACTTGAGGCAAACAGGGTGACTTGCCCAAGGTCATATGACTAGTAAGTGTCTGAGATCAAATTTGAATTCAGGATGATACTGATACTCCATCCTATCCACCTATCCACAGCATCTGCTAGCTGCCAGAGAGAGAGAGAGAGAGAGAGAGAGAAATGGATAGAGACTGTGACTGGGCAAGTCACTATTTACCTTTTCCTCATCTGTAAAATGAGCTGGAGAAGAAAATGGCAAACCCACTTCAGTATCTCTGCCAAGAAAATATCAAATAGGGACTTGAAGAGTCAGACCCAATTGAAACAACTCAACAACAGCAAATTATTATTATTATTATCATCATCATTATCATCATCATCATCATCATCATCATCATCATCATCATCATCATCATCATCATACTAGATGACAAACTCCTTGAAGGTAGATATCATCTTTCACTTCCTTCTCTTGGTTGCATTGCTGTCCTAAATAGCATCTGAATTTTTTTCCAAATCTAGTGATTCTAGAAACTTGGAATTTTTCCCCAGAATCTAGAATAATGTACAGTAGGTACTTAATAAATGTTTGTGATTGTTCATTTTTTTTTGCATGAAGCATCAATATTTTGATCACTGTTTTTCCCTTCCACACAGTGTCTGTGCCACATCAGCACACAACTCAAGATGATCTCGATGGAGTTAACCAGTCCACTCTCTCTCTCTCTCTCTCTCTCTCTCTCTCTCTCTCTCTCTCTCTCTCTCTCCAATTCTACCAAGTACTTAAGAATACATTGCATTCAGAACAAATAGGTAATGGAAGAGAAAGGGATCAAGAGAATGGGCAGTCAAAGAGTCAAAGTAAGACATGAGGAGCTTAGCAGACAGTAATGAAGGAGTTGAGAATGAGGTAAATGTAGGAAATTTTCTATAGATCAAAATGATGGTGTTGATGACATGCATAGGACATGAAACCACAGGCTCATGAAAGCTGTAGATTGGCAGTGAAGAAGGCCAGTCACTCAAGTGAACTGAACAACCTGACTATACTAATTTCCAGATAATGTTAAAAAGAAAATTCAAAGAAAGTCTTCAGCATGTTGGGTTGCTGTTGGATGATCTATGGAAAGGATTGGACAAGAATCACCTGGATCACAGAGGCATGGATAGATTGATAGTTACATGGGTAGAGGACACACCTATACAAATAAGATCATAGGTCTTTATACATTTAAAAGAAATGATGACTTAGTAACTGCTAGTGAATGGGAAATGGAAGGGATGGAGGCACTAAAAATAACTGGATACCTGGGAAAGCAATGGTGTCATTCAGGAGCAGGAGGAGGGTGGCTGAAATTTCTGAAGTCACACATTCCTAGCTGACTATCTAGCTGTCATAGTTCTGACTGAACCCAACCTTATGGAGAGTCCTACGCAAAGCTCCTTGGACCTCCTTGTTCCGTAGGCAGTAGATGATTGGGTTACACATGGGTGTGAGTACTGCATAGATGACAGAAAGCATTTTGTTGAGGTCCATGGCTTCAATTCTGCTAGGCCTGGCATAGATGAAGATGGTGGCTGAATAGAAGATGCCAACCACAATGAGATGAGAGGCACAGGTGGAGAAGGCCTTGCGTCGGGCAGCAGCTGAGGGCATACGCACCACTGCTGCCCCAATAGCCACATATGATGCCAAAGCAACCAGTAGTGAGCCCCACAGGATGACAATGGCTGAGATGAAGTCAACCAGCTCAGTTAGTGCTACATGAGTACAAGAGAGGTTGAGCAGAGGGGAGACATCACAGAAGAAGTGGTTGAGGACATTGGGGCCACAGTAGGAGAGTCCAGCAATACAGGCAGTCTTGATGACAGAGACACTGAGGCTGCCCACCCAAGAGGCCATGGCCAGCATGAGGCAGACCTGGGGCCTCATAAGTATTGGATAGTGGAGAGGGCGACAGATGGCCACATAGCGGTCATAGGCCATGGAGGCCAAGAGTGTGCACTCAGCACAGATGAGTGTGATGAAGAAGAAGAGTTGGGTCATGCAGGATGTGAATGGCACATGGCAAGGCCCTGACCACAGCCCAAGCAGCAGGGTGGGCACAGTGACTGAAACATAACACATCTCCAGGCAGCTCAGGTTGCCCAGGAAGAAATACATGGGCTTGTGTAGTTCTGTGTGACTCCAGATGAGCAAAATAATGATGGTATTCTCCAAGAGAGTCAACAGGTAGAGGGTGAGGAAGACAGCAAAGAGGACACCACGTAGGCCAGGCCTTGTCGACAAGCCCAACAGGATGAACTCCTGGACCCAGGTCATGTTGGCCTCCCAATGTCTTCCAGCCTAGGGACAAAGAGCACAGAGTTCCCCATAATGATGGGTGGCCCGTTGTAGGAAAAGACCAGGCAGGGTCCCTGCATTCTCTGAAATGGACCATAGCTCCCATTTCTAAAATATATTTGAGGTTTTCTTTGAACTTTCCTGACAATAGGCTTGTGGGGTCAGTAGTGAAATTAAATTACTCCCATTTCACAGATGAAGAAACTAAGAAAAAGGAAGCTTATGGAACTAGATGGATATCAGTTGTACTAGACTGTTTTTAACTAAAAAATAGTTGACATCTTCCTCTCTAGAGTTTTTCATGATGATTGTTAAGGATGCTATGGAGGGCTGACTTTTCACCTTCATCCCACTCTGAGATTCTGCAACATCATGATTCGATGTCCTATGAGACAGCAATTTTTAATCAAAATCAGGGAATCCAGAAGTTTGAAGGTGAAAGGGACCTCAGAGATCCACTAAGCTAAACTCTACCAACATCCCAAATAAACACTAATTCAGCCACCACCTAAAGACATAAAATGACTGGTAACTAACTCACTTGTTATTGCTTTTAAGTCATATTCCGTCCTGTCCAACTCTCTGTGACTCTGTGGGGTTTTCTTGATAGAGATACTAGAGTAGTTTGCCTTTTCCTTCTTCAACTCAATATAGATGAGGAAATTGAGGCAAATGGTGTTAAGTGACTGGTATAGGTCACACAGTCTGAGGTCACATTTGAGATTAGGAGATGACCTTTCTTGACTCCAGGCCCAGTGCTCTATTCACTTTGCCACCTCGTTGACCTAACACTTTCAAATGGATAAAATTTTGGAATTGATTTCTCCCTTATAAATTCTGCCTTCCCTCTGCCTTACATAGCCATATGAAACAATTTAATATTTGAGGACTCTGTGTCCCCCTAAGTCTTCCTATTTTTCAATTCTAAAAGTCTCTAGTTTTTAAAACTATTCCTCATAAATGTTGGTTTCCAGTTCTCATATTTCATTTCAGAATTACCTCCAATGGATCTCAGCCTTTCGTAACCATTCAGTCCAATATTCAGATTCTAATTTCTCTCTATATAAGCCATCAGCTTGTATCTTATTACTTTTGTTGGAAAATTCAGTGCCTTCACAAAAACAACATTCCATAGAGTCAATCTGTGATTGACTATGATGCTCCCTACCTATCTACCTACAAGAAGCCAGAGTTTGGTTCCCAGTGCCATATCTGCTATGACCTTACTAGTAGAGAGGGCATCCTATGACAATGAAACCCCCTTCCCTAATGGTCTGTTGGTCACAAAGTCAATTGACACACATGTTCAGAGTCCCCTAGGGGAGTGATACAGGACACAGAGTCAGAAAGACAAGAGTTCAAATTCAACCTCAGACACTCATTCTGTGACCCCAGACAAGTCATTCAGCCTCTGCCTACCTCAATTTTCTAATCTGTAAAATAGGGATAATAACAGTAATAATCTTCTGGGCTTGTTGTGAAGATTAAATGAGATAGTCATTGTAAAATTCTTAGCATAGTACTCAGCATATCAGGAGCTCTATAAATAAATGTGCCTTCCCTTCCCTTCTCCTCTCTGAAGAACCTTGATATAATAAGATGGAAAATAAAATGTCCTATCTTTTTTATAGACCAATGTGCAATCATAAGGGGCATTCAATTTGAAGTTAGAAAGATCTGAGTTCAAATCTATCTTCAGACATTTAATGAAACTCTGGGCTAGTCACTTCACCTGTTTGTATCAGTTTCCTCAATTGTAAAATTAGAAAAATAGAATAGCAACTACCTCCAAGGGTTGTTGTAAGGATCAAATAAGATAATAACCATCAATATTTAAGCACCTAGAAATCACTATATAAATTTTAGCTATTAAAAACCCCCATGATGCAAGCATCCCCATGGAAAAGCCTCTTCACTAAACTCTCTACACGAGGATCTGTTGTCCTTGACATACAATTACAGTGGGTGGTTTTGTGCATTTTACACAATTTTCCTTTTGAGTATAACTTAAAAAATGACATTTCGAATCAAGCAATTACAAATATCACAAATATGTCAAAATCAAAGTCATGTATTCTTTAGTTAAAATTTATTTCTGTCTGACTGTATATTACTCATTAAATGTTATCTACAAGTAGTAGAAGGAGTAATTTCAAAAAATTTGTAGATTATAGTTTTTAATCTGAGGTTCATGAACTTTAAAAATTGCTAACTATATTTTAAAAATAATGATAGTGTTTGTATAGTGTTTTAAGATTTACAGAACACTAATTACATACTATCTTATTCAATCCACAAAACAATCATGGATGTTTTTTCCACCTTTAAGAGATGAAAACTCTGAGGCAAATAGAAGTTAGGTGACTTGGCCAGGGTCACACAGCTAGTATATGTTTGAGGCAGGAATTAAACTCAGGATTTCCTGTCTCCAGGTTCTGTATCATCAAACAACCTTCATAAAATTGGTTTCCTTTGTAAGTTCATGTATTTTATTAATGAACTTAAAAACATTTTTCTAAGGAAGGGTTCATAGGATTCATTTGCCAAAGTGATCCATGATAAAAATGTTCAAGAAAGAAAGAAATTAAGGGAAAAAAGAAAGATAGGAAGGAAGAAAGGAAGGAAGGCAAGAAAGAAAGGAGAAAGGAAGAAAAAGAAAGGCAAACAGACCTCCCACCCCCATCCCCACTATATGTTTAGAGAAATTCCTGCACGAGAGATTCCAATTGTATTTTTTTTTTTGCAAGGCAAATGAGTTAAGTGGCTTGCCCAAGGCCACACAGCTAGGTAATTATTAAATGTCTGAGTCTGGATTTGAACCCAGGTTCTCCTGACTCCAGGGCGGGTGCTTTATCCACTAAGCCACTCCAATTGTATTTTTAAGGATTGCTTGACCTCTTAGGTCTGTGTCTTGAACTCTAACTCAGAAATGGCTTTTCTTTGAAAACTGAACCTCAAAGTTGGAAGGGGAGTCATATAGTATGTAAACAAACCCACTCCTGCACTAGATGAGTCTTCCTTCTCAGTGTCTCTGCCAGTGGTCATCCTACCTGTCACCTTGATGATCTAAAACAAACAGACCCAAGAGGAGTGCTACCTGCACCTTCTGTTATCTAAGCCAATTCTGTAATTTCCAACTAAGATAATGACTGTCTCTACGGTATCTGCTTTCCAACAAACTTGGAGGGCATTGGAAGGAAAGAATTAGGCAGGCCTTGATCTCTGTCTTCACATAGAAGAGACTTTGGACTTTTTCTGTGTGGTAAGAGAAGATAGCAAGAGGAGCAACAGGAAGAATTTCTGGATAATTTGCATTTATAGAAATTTTCAGGGCGGCTAGGTGGTGTAGTGGATAAAGCACCGGCCCTGGAGTCAGGAGTACCTGGGTTCAAATCCAGTCTCAGACATTTAATAATTACCTAGCTGTGTGGCCTTGGGCAAGCCACTTAGCCACGTTTGCCTTGAAAAAACCTAAAAAAAAAAAAGAAATTTTCATCACCCCCAAAGTAGGTGTCATGGCAACTAAGGTCTACCATTGAGAGATTACTTGGTCCAGTGTAATGAATCCTGACTGTACCTGACTGACCTTGTGGAAATGGTTTCATTTCTTTAAAAATCCTTTAATTTTCTCAGAAATCTTTCATCACCAAAACTTTAATTTGATAAATAGGGGGCACTCTTTGGAAAACAGAGAGTACACTATCCACAAAAAACTTTTTTGTGAGAAGTCATACAAGGCAAGCACCAACATGAAGGTCAGAAAAAGTCATACAAGGACATTATCAAGGTCTTTCTGAAGAATTTTGGAATTGATTGGGAGATACAGGACCACCTAGCATGGAGTGCCTTCATCAGAGAGGATGCTGTGTTCCATGATCAGAATCTCAATAGCTTAAAATAAACATGAGATGCACAAATTTCGTTATCTGTACTCTAAATATTCATTTGGACTATTTGTTCCAGATCTGTGGTAGAGTCTTCTGAACTTGTATTCATCTGACCAACCACTGTTGAACAGATAATGTCATTTTGATTCTCTTTGAGTGCAAAGGACAACTAACCAAAGGTGAACTGGATCCCATTTCACTTGTGGATAATTCTGATTATTGGGAAATTTTCCTTATTGTCAAGCTCATGGTTGGTCTTTTACAAATAAAGCTATATTAGGCCCCTTTAGCTCTGACCTTTAGGATTAAGTGGTTGTCAATTCTCCTTCAATAAATTGTTATACATTGTAAGATATTAAATCAGGAAGGATGCTTAAAACATAGAACATTGATATTCAAGCTGAACTGGAGAGAACCTTAGAATTGGGAAGGAACTTTGGTCATTGAATATTAGAGTACTCCTAGGATCATTACAACATAGAAGACAAAATGTGAGAGCATGAAGGGACTTTAGAACTTAGACCATCAGAGCTTGGAGGGAACTGAGAGTTCTTCAATATCAATTATCTTATTTTTCAGTTGAGGAAACTGAATCACTGAGAATGCATAGGTTTTCTTCAAGTTCAACCTGTGTTTTTTATGCCCATTCTACCCTAAACTCCTCCCCATTTCCTCATCATCCTGTTACATCAAGACAAAAGATTGGAGAGACTCAGCACCCTTGAGTTATCTTTTCAGAGAAAGACCATTAGTTATTGGCAAATCTCACTTTCCCACTGGTTTGGGATTTGAATACCAACTAGTTATTAATTCTCCTGAATAGCAACTAGCTACTTGCTCCAGCTATCTTTGCTCCCTTCGCTAGCATCAGTCATCACTAGTCCCCAGGTCCAGGCTCTTGACTTTCTGCCAACACTTAGCCCCTTGTTCCTGGGCCCACTATCAAGTCTGCACATGACAGGAGCTTAAAATATGTTTATTGGTTGATTGATTCCTCCAGTGTTTAATCCTTGTAGATCCAAATAAACACTGTCCATAACTCACCAGACTTTACCAAGATGGACCCTCCATTCCAAGGGGAGCCTGTACTACTTTAATCATCTTCTCTGACTGCTTTTCATACCATAAGTATGTCCCCTCAATAAAACTGACTTGTTGGATCCTGCTATGTGTTCCATGTTCCTTTATATTGGTCTTCAGGGCCCTGAACCTTGACAGTTTCTCAGAAACCTGGGGGATGGGGAGAAAACATAAAGAGAGAGAGAGGTCTGGAAAGCCAGAACTCTCTCCTGCTTTCCCATATTGCTCCATTAAAGCTGTCTTTGCCAACTAAGCTAGGAATCATTTAATGAAGAATGGTAGCCCAAGAATCAGAAGGCCTGGTTCATTGTCTAGCTATGAGATTTTGGACAAGTCCCTGCCTCTCATTAAGTCTGCCTTGTCATCTGTGGAAGAGGCCAACGACTATTTGCTCCACTTCATTCAAAAGTCCATCACAGGCAAAGAGCTTTGCAACCTGCCAGGGGAGGTGTGATCAGTATTTCCAAGTGCTTTGATTTCCAGGACCTGTTAAAGAGGTGGGGAGACGGCGATGGCAGAGTGAATAGAGCTGTCTGGGTTCAAGTCCTTATTCTTGACACTGAGTGGCTGTATGACTTTGGGTGAGTCAAAGTCTTTCAGTGCTCTAGGTAACTTTCTTGGGTTGTAAATTAAAGAGAAAAAACTGCTTTGATTGGTGGAGGAGCTTCTTATACCAGTGAAATCACAAGTCTAGTCTCTCTCCCTGCCCATCCACATTTCTACTTTACAAATCCTTTCCCAATGACCATCAGCAGTGACTTTCACCCCGTCTACTTCCAGACAAGTTGGCTCAGGAATCCCCTCCTTCCCTTCTCTTTTCTGAGACTCACCTCCTCCATGGAGACTTCCTTCATGAACTCTGCCAGGCACAGTCACCCCAGCACATAAGCTGGGCCTTGTGAGCTTTTCTACCCTTTAGATGATCCTGTTCTCTCACTAGAAGAACACAAAAAATACATCAGCAGTCTCCCCACTGAGGCTCCCTTTGAGCCATACCCAGTTCTCTACAAGGTCATTTCATGAACATCAAACCCCAATGGTCTTTTTCACCATTCTGATCTTCCTTTATTTTGAGATGGTTCTCAAATATCAGTGACCACTCCCATCCTCCTGGTTACTCTCTCACCAAGGGCTTTGGCAATCTATGGACTGTTAAAGTGTTTTCTACCTCTGGTAAAACCAGATTAAGAATCCTGTGATATGGGCCACCAAAATAATCTGGGTCCAGTTGAGGGATGAACGACTGGAAAACACTGAGAATCTAGGTTATTACAAATTGCTAAATTTGGAGTCAGAGGCCATAGATGAGTCTTTCTAACTCACAGGTCCAACCATGTAATTTCCCTTTCAGAAATCCTCTGTAGGTAAATGATTTAAATATATACATTGATATAGCTATAGCTATAGAGATAGAGATATAAATATGTATATCATAGGATTGTAGCCTTAAGAGTCATGATCGGATCTTAGAGGTCATCTAATCCAATCCCATTGTTTTCCAAATGAGGAAACTGAGGCCCAGAGAAGGTAGGTGACTAACCCAGAGTCACATTAAGTGGCTGAGAAGGGTTCCAAACACCTTCTTTTACTTCAAACCCAATACTCATAGGAAGATCAATGTGACATTTGGTAGGAACTTTAACATTCATTGAATCCAACACTCCTGTTTTGCAAATGAGGAAGCTGAAATGGGAGAAGTGATACAACTTGTCCTAGGTCATATAACTAGCAACTGGTTGAGACAGAATTTGAACTCAGGGCTTCTTGTTCAAGTCAGCCCTCTAGCTGTTGAACTAGGTGAACAAAAGAACAATTATAATCCATCCATAATCATATTTTTCTTCAGTAGACTGACAAGAGAAATTAATATGAAAACTTTGGCCTTTTGCCTAAAACTCAGTAAATTAGCAAAGAAAATAAAAGAGGGAAATGTAAAGTGTTTGAGGGACTATAGGAATATAAGCACACTAAAATACCCTAAGAGAAATAGTAAACTAGCTCAACCCTTTTAAAAACAAATTGGAATTTTGTGAGAAAAATCATGAGACTTTTCAAAGTCATTAACCTAGAAATCTCCTTTTTCAGCATGAGCTACCTGGAGGTCAAAGGCAGAAAGAAATGCCTTAAATTTACTAAAATAATCACAGTAGCACTTTTCATATCCCTCCTCCCCCCCAAAAGTCCCATAGATGCCTATTAATTAGGGAGTGGGTAAACGCATTGTGATTGTCAGTATAGTGGATTAATGCATGTGATGGAGTTTGAGAAATTCAAAGAAGCCTGGGAAGATGTGAGATGAGAGGACTATTGACTTCAGACTTGAAATGATTTGGGGGTTCTGCTAGTCCACCTATCTATCCCATTTGATAGTTGAGAAAACTGATACTGAAAGAGGTTGTGACCTGTTTCATGATCTCTATCTTATATGATCCTGAGCCAGGATTCGAACATAAAATCATTGATTTAGAACTAGTGTAAACATCAAGGTCATCTCCAAACCTCCTCTTGTTCACAACTGATGAAACAGAGGGCCAGGGAAGGGAAATAACTTGCCTTAGGTCACCAAAACAGAATTCAAACGCAGGTCTTATGACCTTGCATCCCTCCTTCTCTCTACAGCACCACACTACTTTGTTTGGTATGGTCTGATATAAACCATCAAAACAAGCATTCAAAAAGCATAGTGATTTCAACAATGTAAATGAAAACAATCCTAAAATGCAGCAGATGAAAGATGGCGACTTAAATTGGTTCCAGAGGGCTGTTGAAATACAGCTCCCTCCTCTCAGTAGAAATTTGTATGTGGGAGTTGGGGAGGGGGGTGATAGGAGGCAGGGAATGGAGTTATAGGTGGAATGGCATCTGTACTGATGGATGCGGTCAGTATTTATTGGAAGCTCATTTACCTTAGTTATAAAGTGGGACTATTGGGGCAGGAGAGGTAGTGGTATATATACAAGTGGTATATATGAGGTATGACTGTGGTGTAAGCAATAAATATATCCATCCCAAACTTAAAAGCAAACAAATGTCATTGCTTCTCCAGAGTCTCTAGGACTAAAGAGCCTTCTTAGTCTTGCATTTGTGGTCCTTCACAATCTTGCTTTAATCCCTATTTTTACATTCTACATAAAATCTAATGTATCTACCCTTAGGGGCATGGTTTTCTGGATCATTGAGCCAATTCCCTCTAACTCCATTAGTCCACTCTATCTGGAATCTCCCAGATCAGGATTTGCCTTCCCATCTAACCACCTGCCTGGTCCTTCTTACCATCTTCCTGCAATGATATGCATGCTGTCTCCCTAACTCTCTGTCTCTTGTTTTGGCTACCATCATCATATCAAAATGAACGTTTCATCTGGAAAGGCAAATGACTGCTCTACAGGTCAAATCATAATTCCTGTTTCTATACAAACCAAGATTTTTTTTTCCAGTCACTACCCTCCCATTTGTGCCATTTACTCTTATTAGAATGGGAGCTCCTGGAGAATGGGGGCTTATCTCACCTTTGTCTTCTCAGTTTCTGGTACATAAGTATTTAATGAATGTATTTTCAATCATGCATGCATCATTCATTCCTTTTCCAGAGCTATCCCCTATCTTGTGTTTCTCTTTCCTGCAATCTCCTATGCATGGGAATACTTTCAGTGTATACCTTACTGAAATCCTTCCTCTTTATAAGTCCCTGCCCATGATTGTCTCTTCTGAATGACTTTCTCAGAATGCCACCCTTAATCTCACTTTCTCTTGGAAATGAACTCTCCCACATTCAATTTTCACAGGGTGCTTTTCTCAGACTTCACCTTTGTCTTTATATTGTTTTAATGGCACTCAAGGTGGACATAGAGTTTTTCCCCCAACACGTCTGAGAGGTAGTGAAAATATTTTATTCCCATTTTCCAGATGAGAAAATAAAGTTAGTAAGAAGTAACTTGTACAAGGACATTGAGATGGAAGAATCAGGGTTAGGACTACATGCCTGCCCTCCCACCACCACATCACTTTTTGCCTCCTTACCAGATCCAGTTAGAATCTGGGCCTCTTCTGTCCTTCAGAGACTGGAACCCAGTGGTCTGACCATGGAGCATCATCGGGATGAGGAAGCCTGGAGCATTCAGTTGATTAACAGTACATCCAATTTGTTAAGCTAGATTTGAGAAAATAGATATTAAGTTAATAAAAAGCAAAAGGTTATTACTGAGAATGAAGCATCACCACCTCCAATCTCATTGGCATTTCGTTGGTCACCAGAGGAGTCCTAGGTGACCTTCCCTCATTTGTTCAGCTGCCCAAAATGTGGCTAGAGTCTCTGGAACTCCTGGACTCATACCATTGGAGCTAGCAGGGTCCCAAGAAATTCTATATACATCTAATCTTTATACAATGAAAGAAGCTGAGGTCTAGGGAACAGAAGCCATGGCCTCATAGGAAAAGTGATGTGGCAATCATAGAACTTAAGGATAGAAAGGATCTGAGATAATACTTTGTCCACCACTTTTTGCTTAATTGATAGAGGAAGTAAACAAAGACAGAGACAAGGGAAGAGACTCACCCAAACTCAGGAACTATTCCTCAGAAGCACGAGAATTTGAATCCAGCCTTTGTGACTGGGGTTCTTCCCAGTATGCTCGGCTTCTGCATAGTCATGGTGTCCTCAGTTAACAGATGGATGCAGACGGGCTTAAACCTGAGTTTGCAACCCCAGAGACTTCAGAACTCCCTGGGGGATTGATAGAGAAATGGGGGCCGGTGCTATGCTTCTGAAACTCCTCCAAAGTGGGGTGTCTGATGCATGAATATGAAGAAGGAAGGGGAATGCATGCATGCCACAGTGGGGAGATGGCCCCCGAGGAGGGACTGTCTGCAGTCATGGAGATAGAATGATGGTCTTACACAACATTTCAGTGAACTAGGAAGCTGTTCAGACATGATCTGGAAGTCAGAAGCTTTAGGTTTGAACCCTGAGACAGTTACTCAAGGGTTGTGTGCTTTCAGACAAATCATTCATGTTCCTCTTTTATTAAGGTAGCCCTTGCACTATGCATCTCACAGGCTTGCTGTGAAAATAGTGGTTTATAATGCAGCTGGTGCAGCGGATAAAATGCTAGGACTGAAGTCAAGAGGTCTGGGTGCAAATTCAGCCTCAGACACTTATTAGCAGACTCTAGACAAGTCGCCTTTGTTTCTTCCTATAAAAGGAGGTAGAATAAGCCCTCCCTTCTAGGGTTGTTGAGGGGATAAAGATATACATTTTTAAATAATTCTTATTATGCATGCATATACACATACTGTTGTCTTCAGTCATTTCAATAGTGTCTGACTCTATGATCTCTCTTGGATTTTTTTGGCAGAGATACTAGAATGGTTTGCCATTTTCCTTCATTTTTAAAAATGAAGAATTGGGGGCAGCTAGGTGGCACAGTGAATAGAGCACCAGCCCTGGAGTCAGGAGGACCTTGAGTTCAAACCCAGACTCAGACACTTAATAATTACCTAGCTGTGTGACCTTGGGCAAGTCACTGAACGCCATTGCCTTAAATCAATAAAAATTTTAAAAAGCAAACAAACCAAAGATGAAGAAACAGGGGAAAGCTTGGTTAAATAACTTTCCTAGGGTTATACAGTTAGCAAGTGTGTAAGGTCAGATTTGAACTCGTCTTTCTGGGTCCAGGACTGGCATTCTAGCCACTGAGTTTCCTATCAAGGTAATAAAAATAGCACCTACATTTGGGGGGTATTATGGGGATTAAATGAGATAACTCTAGAAAGCACTTTGCAGACCTAAAAATTCTGTAGAAATGATGGATTCTGCTATTGCTTCTGAGGCTCCTCCTTATCACCTAAGTCACAGAGTTGTGAAAATCAGTTCTGTGACGTGTAAAGTCCTTTGAAAATCCCCCAGGGCTATGTAAATTAAAGATATTAGTCTTCTTCGATGGCCCCAAAATCCTCTTGTATAAAATTAGGGGATTGGATTGATGCCCCCCAAGTTCATCTCTGCTTTAATTTCTATTATTTTGTTATCTTGGCAGTCCTCTAGACTTCTTCCAACTTTTAATGTCCTTCCTAAAATAAATGTGACAAATTAGAATAAGGTGTGAAGAATGCTTCAATAATCTGAGCCATACAAAAATCAATGGGAGGGGTGGCTAGGTGGCACAGTGGATTAAAACACAGGCCCTGGAGTCAGGAGTACCTGGGTTCAAATCTGCTCTCAGACACTTAATAATTACCTGGCTGTGTGGCCTTCGGCAAGCCACTTAACCCCATTTGCCTTGCAAAATCCTTAAAAATAAATCAATGGGACTCTCTCTTTCCTAGTTCTGTAGCTTTTTAATTCAATCTAATTTAGTTTAGGGCTTTTAGATTGCCAAACCACGCCATTGACCCATATTAAGCAATTCACTCAGACTCCCAGGTCTTTTTTCAGGTGATTTGTTGTCTAGACAACCCTTCCTTATTTCGTACCTACAAGGTGGGTTATTTAACAATAAAAAATTCTTTTTCTCCACTAAATTCATTTAAATTAGATTTTTATCTCTTCCTCTATTAGGTGGTCATTTGTTTGGGTTTTGATGGTGCCATCTGGTGTGTGGGCCTCCCCTTTTAGTTTGTATCATTGGATAATCCTACCATCTAAGTAAACCTCTGTCAAAATTTGGGATAGAAATGTTGGACAGCCTAGGGACCAAGCACAGATCCTCTGAGGCACTTCTCTTCCACATTTCTCTTCAAATTGGCATTGGCCCATTAATGCCTATTCTTTGAGACTGTTCAATCATTTAGTTTCCAAGAAACAGGTTTCAGTAAAGCGTTTAGAAATAAAAGCCTTTTAAATCATGGATGTGGAGAAAGAAAAAGAAAAAAAAGTGCATGTATTAAATTTCTAAAACAAGGTGATATAGTCACTGAGACACTCCCCTTTAAAATACTATTTGTCACAAATATAAAATAAAAGAATCATTCTGAAATATGTAGTAGAATAGAAAAAAGAAAATTACATATGAAGCTGCATATTCCCTATTAGATACAGCTTGGTTTTCTTTTTAAATACATCAGTTCAGCCTCTACCTTTCTTGCTTGTCTATGCTTTTTTCTGGCCTATTTTTGGTTCCCTTGTAGAAATTTTTAGAAAAGATATCTTAATGATCATCTTTCCTTTGTTATAAGGGGAGTTGATTTATTCTTGGTGAAACCATGTTGGCCTTTGGGAATTATTGATAAATGTTTGTTAAAAATAATAAAAAATATGATTATGATATAATTAATAATAAAAATATTAATATATAGCTTCAAGATTTGAAAAATATTTTGCAAATATTATTTTACCTGACTTATATATCTCTATGTAAGTGTTACAGGTATTTTCTTTTTTTCCTTTTCTTCCTCTTCTTTCTCCTCTTCTTCATCTTCTTTTTCTTTCTTCTGCAAGTGAAACAAACTGAATCTTAGAAGGTCACCTCATTTGCCCAGAGGTTTGTTTTTGTGTGTGTGTGTGTGTGTGTGTGTGTGTGTGTGTGTGTGTGATAACAGTAGAAGTCAGGTTTACCCCCTCATGCACATATCAACTTCACTCTCTCCAAAAATAACCCTCCTAACACCTTCCTACAAATTCAGACCTCTCTAGGTTGAAAAAAAATTATGGTTTTTAAGTAAACCAAATTAATTGGTTTCCTCTCTATTGAGTCCCTTCTCAAATTAAGGGAAAAATTTTCTCTCCTACCTGAGTGTCCCTCTCTCTCCTCTCTGAGATAGATTTTGTTATTTGCTCAACAAATACATATATAATTCAGAAGTGAGTTTTCAGGTATTCTCAAAGTGTGAAGAGTGCAATAGGGAGTCAATTAGACAGTGAAAGATTTGCCCTTACAAAGTCTAAGTGAACTGCCCATGTCAAACTGATAGTGTCAAAATTGTCAAATGAATGACATTGCATTGTATTGTATTGCATTGCATTGTCTTACTTTTTATGATTTGCTTCAAATAAATACAAGTTTGAAATTCTCCCCTAATTATTACAAACATTTTCCTTGGCACAAGTTTCCTGATGTAAAGATTTCTTGAATCTGTCCATGATCATTATTGAAACTCCCCTTCAGGAAAGAAAATAGTCATCAATCCTGCCTTCCAAGAATCATAAGTGACACAGCAGAGATTCCCTTAGTTAAGATATTCTTTGTAGTAATAGCTGCAGAACTACAAAATCCTTACTTTACCATTTACTAAGCCATCTGACTTTTCAAGATGTTAGATAAGTTTGAGCTCCATCTGAACATTTTTCCCATATTTAATACATAAATAGGATCTCTCAGATGTGATTTGTCCAAAATAAGATCCTGGCATTTCATATGGAAGACTCTCACACATTTTATACTTATAGATGCTCTAATATGAAACTTTTGATGTGAGACTACGGTAAGTTCTGGAAAAAAGTTTTCATATTTTAATTTCCATAGTGTTTCTCTCCAGTTGGTATTTTCCAATGTAAACTAAGAACTGAGGCTCTACTGAAGGACTGTCCACATTTATTACATCCATAAGGATCTTCATGATCATGCCTTTGTTGATACTAAATTAGCCTGGCATTTTCCTATTGAAGGTTTTGGCATCCTGTTGATTTTTAAAGAGTTTTCCCGCTGGTATACATACATACATATACACATGTATGTATGTATGTATATATTTCATTCCAGTGATTTGTCTGCTGTTGAGTGAAATTTGACTTACACCTGAAGTCTTTCTCACAGACACTACATTTATAAGATTGTTCTCCAATGGGATGCCTCTGATGTATTATAACTGATGACTTTAGAGAAATGGTTTTTCCACATTGACTACATTCATAGCAAATCTTCATGATGCAAATTTTCCATTGAGTTTTAAATAGAACAACTTACTGATATAACTTAACAACTGAAGGCTCTGTCACATTGACCACTCATGGGGTTTGTTCCCAGTTTGAATTCACTAGGGATCAATAAAATTCTCTTCTGAGTAGAAGCTTTCCCACATCCACGCCACACCAAAGGCTACTTTTCAGAATGGTTTCTTAGGCACTGAATGTGAAATCTACAATGAAAAACTCTCCTTTCCTCATTACCTCTATCATATTTCTCCTCACTATGGATTTTTCAAAGTCTTTCTCATAGATGTTATATTTATGTTTCTATTGTTCAGGAGATCTCTGATGAAGGAAAAAAGATATGGCATATGATTAAGAACTTTTTTTCCCATTTCCTTCTTCAACTCATTTTAAAGATGAGGAAATCGATTCAAAGAAGATTAAGTGACTTACCTAAGGTCACTCTGCTAATAAGCTTCTGAAACCAGATTTGAACTCAGGTCCTGCTTACTCCAGGCCTAGTTTGCTATGACTGAGCCATCTATCTGCCCATTTTATTAAATAACTGTTTACATTTATGTTTCAAATGCTTCTTATGAGTAGTATATTACTGGAATCTGTGTTTTAATTGAGTCTTCCATGCTTCTACATTTTATGAGTGAGTTCATCCTATTCACATTCACTTTTATGATTCCTGAATTATATATTTCTCTTCATCCTGTTTTCCTTATCATTTTCTTCTCTTTGCTCAATTGTCTCTCTTTACAAGGAAGAGGGTGGTGGGAGAAGAATATGCCCATCATCTATGTTGTATTCTTGATGCAATCTCTTTCAACTCCTTTTTCACCTTCTCTTCCCCTCACTCTAATCCAAGATCTCAGGTTCTTTCTCTTCTTTTCTGTCCTTTTAAATTTCTGTTCAAAATCTATCTTAATAGATTGCAATTAGTTCTTGATTAATACTTCCCTGAACCTATCTTCTCATTCCTTCATCTCCTTGTAGGAAGAGGGTTCTGTCATTTGTTTAACCTGGTTACTCTGTGGACTGTCTTTAGGCCTTTTGTGATGCAATACTCAGTTGGTTGTACCTAGTCATTATTTAAAGATGACTTCAGAACTTTTGGATGTCTTAAAAATGTGCTCTTCTTTCTTATTTTAAGTCTCTTGGTATATTTTTATAATAATAGAAAAAAATTAGCATTTAAAAATGTTTAGGTTTGTTACAGGTACTATGCTGAGTGCTTTATAATTATTATTTCATATATCCTCACAAAACTCTGGGAAGTAGGTGCTATTATTATCCACTTTTACAGATAGGGAAATTGAGGCAAACAGTGGTTGAGCAACTTCTTCAGGGCAACACAGTTGGAAAGTGTCTGAGATCGGATTTGAACTTGCATATTCCTGATTCCAGGCCTGGCACTCTAGTCATGGTGCCACCTAGCTGTTCTTATTTGAATTGTGGTCAGAAATAATATAATAATAAAATAAAAACAATAATAATCAGGAAATTTAATAGAGCAAGAAAGAGAAATTATAATGGATAATAATCAACTTTGCATTAAAAATTTTAACTTTCTTAAAAGGAGGGAAAATATGCCTTAATTTTGACTAGTTAGTTTAAATTTTCTTTGACCATTTAATTGGACCTAGGTTTTGCTTCTTTAAAATATAGTCTTTATACTTTCTTTTCTATTACTACAAATATTTTTCCCAAACTTCCAACTAAAACTTTGACTAGCTATGAATGTTGATGCTCTGTTCACATCTTCATCAAAAAGCTTTCCATTGTTTATTAGATTTACCAAACTGATCATCATTGTATGATTATATCTCAGCATAATTTCTATTTCTATTATTAATAATCATCTGATTTTTTGTATTTTGTGTTTCTAATGTTGCAAACTTCATATTCAATGGTCATTTTAAAAAGGTAACTGTCGATCTACTTGAAGTCCTTAAAATTTCCAGATATCTGCATTCTACATGAGATGTGAAAAAAATTTTTCATTCTAGTTCATAGCTCTTGTTCTTAGTTACCTGCATGGACTTCAATTATTCTAAATATTTAACAGATTTTTATATAGTAAAATGATTAATTTAATTATTTTTCTTTTTAATTTTTTTAATTTTTTATGTTTTTGCAAGGTAAATGGGGTTAAGTGGCTTGCCCAAGGCCACAAAGCTAGGTAATTATTAAGTGTCTGAGACCAGGTTTGAACCCAGGTACTCCTGACTCCAGGGCCGGTGCTTTATCCACTGTGCCACCTAGCCACCCCTTATTTCTATTTTCTAATTCATTTAATTATTTTCTTCACCACTGACATCTCCAGTTTCTAGATTTGAAATTACTATCACTGGCCGTTGAGAAATGTTTTCAGAATATATCAACATCAATGTATTTTAATCCTGTTGGATGATATGTTTGCAGTCCAGAGGAGTATGAAGTTTGACCTTCACCTTCTCACACTCCACCCAACATGGACACCCCACTTCACTCCTCTTCCCAGGCTCTATCCTTTTTGCTCTTTCTACACATTTTTTGAAAATCATCACTTCATAAAAGCCAGTATGGTCTATTCTTTCTATAATATTTCCCTTACTCTGACTAAATTTAAACCCAAGTAAATGGACTGAATTAAGAAGGTCTATAACTCACTCTAGTTATCTCCTACAACTCTCACATAAAGTAAACAATCTTGGGAAGATTCCAGGTTTATTTGCTTCCTTTGGTTTTCTAAACTGTCACATTTTTCTTTCCCTCCAGAGACTATTCTTGCAAATCCCAAATGCCATGAAATGGACTGGTCCATAATTAGCCTAGTTCATTAATGAAAAGCACAATGAAGCTTAAACATGGTTAATAAGGCATCATGTCGATCATTGCAGATTGTTAGCAGTGAGGACCATGTCACAAACTTGAGAATGGAAAAAGGTAGTAGAGAATATCTAATCTAACATCTCGTTTTATAAAAGGAAAACAGAGGCCCAGGAATACTCACTGACTTGTCCAATGTCACAGCAGTGGTCAGTGCCGCATTTCTCTGAATCACATTTTTACCATATATAAAATCAGCTCAAATCTCACATAACCCAGTACACTCAGCTGCTAATTCCTCTTTTTCTTAGAGTGCCCTCCATTTATTCCAAATATACATTGTTTAGAGCTAGTTACCTGCATATTATATCTTTCATTTCCTAGAATGTAAACTCTTTGAGGTCAAGAATTATATCAGATTACCATTCTAACAGAGCATCCTGATATTTATTACCTTGCTGATGTGAAATGGTGATATTACTTATGCTATCATTCTTGCATCATTGCTGGGAAAGTCAGATGACGATGTGCTCTATATATAAAGTACATTATATCTATGAAGAATTTATAAATGTGAGTTTTTTGTTATTACTAAATCTATTGCTTCACTGAAAATGCTATGATGAAAGATTCAAAATCATAGAAGCAGAAAGTGAGGGTTGGAAGATACCATCAGTGTCCTTTTGAGAATATGGTACCCAGAATATAGTGTGACTCATCATAGCATGACTGTGACCCTAGGCTTTTCAGTTCCATACTAATGTAACCCAAACTCTGATAATTTGTAGATAGCAAAAAAGGCTTTGAGAAAAGCTCCATGTCTGTGACTGGGGAAAAGTTTAGCCAAAAATAGGGAAGTGCGTTATCTGGAGAGTTCATTGTCATTGTTCACTAGAGACATTCTCTCCTAAGGTGAAGATCAATTGATAGAGAGACTTTGAAGATATACCAGGAAATGCCAAATGTTTGAAATATGAATGTGACAATGCACCACATGTTTTCTTTGTAATTCTATGTTTTTTTTAAGTTCAATAACAATATTCTGAGAATGGATGCAAATGTTCCACCAGACTGATTGCTAAAGAGGTCCACAATGCAAAAGTGGTTAAAAACTTGATTTGATGTATCTTCTTTTTTTATTTCATAGCATTTTAGAGGTCAAATAACTCCTTAATCTCATTTAGTTCAATTCTCTCATTTGATATAAGGAAAATAAGACCAAGAAGTAAATGTGACTAGTTTAAAAATCACCCAGTTAATAAATTGATCTGAAACCTTTATCAATGCCTCCTAAGTGCCAGTCACTGGGAACAGAAAGATTAAAATGAAAGACTGAGTCCTCAAGGATTTTTTTTCTATATATGGAGATCCATGAACACAAAGAATAGGCATGAGACCTATAATTCAATTTATATAGAGAACTTCTAAGTAGGAAAACTTCCTCTTTCAAAGCAGGTCTACTCATTCTCTTCAACTATGGTCTTAGAGTATAACCTGGTGAGTTGCCTAAGATCACATAGTCAGAATGGATCAGTGGTGAGACCTGAATCCAGGTCTTCTTGATTTCTAGGTTGACTCTCTGCCCTCTAAAGCTAACTGCCTTTCAGATACAAGTATATAAATATATATTAAGTAACAGGTAATTCAATGGGTGGAGCACTGACTGGGAGACTCAAGGAAGACCTCAGGAAGGCAACGGTGACCAGTTTGCTTTGAAGAAAATGAGGAATTCTAAGTAGCCAAATCAAGTGTATTGTTATCGTGGAATTAGGAGATTGAATGTTGAGTTTAGGAAAGGCTATATTGCAAGTGTTGTACAACCAAAGAATGTGTGAGGGGAAATAGTGTATAATGAGGTTCAAAAGTCAATTTACAAAGGACATTAAATACTAAACTGTTTGTCTTTGACCCTAGAGGCAGTAGGGAGTCCTTAGACTTTATGGAGAAGTAGTGCATTGGTCAGTCTTGTATTTTAGGGATATCACTTAGCAACATTATTGTGAGACATGATTCTTCATTCTCACCCCACAGGTCCAATAAGTTGCTAAGCTTGACTAGTGCTATCTTCAAAGTATCTCTGACACATGCTCCCTTCTCTCCCTTTATAACGTCCCTCTATCATTTCATCACCTTCCACCCAAGTCTCGGAATTTTCTACTAATTAATTTTCCCACCTCAAATCTCTCTCTGTTCCAATTCATCCTTTACAAAACTGCCAAAGTAATTTTACCCTAAGCATAAATTTGATAAACTTCACAACACTTCCTTTTTACCTTAAGGATGACTATAAAAATATGTGATATTTAAGACCATTCCAAATAGGATCACCAACAATTTAGCCAGTCATTTTATTTCCCTTTCTGGACTGTAGACAATCTAAATTCATCTTCTCCCTCTTTGTCATATAAGGTGCCTTGTCTCCTGTCAGAAAATATTTTAGCATTTTCTTTACAATATTCCTAGAATTTATACCCATACCTGTTATTCTACTCAAATACCTAGTTTTTAAGGCTCCATAGTATCAACCCTGCCATTGTCTCCCAAAGTCCACCTAGGTCTTGCCATTCACATTGCTTCACATTTGTATCCATTCTGGCCCATGGCACTGCCATCTGGTCTACTGATCTATTAGAAGGCATGCCAGCATAGTCTTCTACCAATCTCTGGACTGTTAGGGATTCTAGGTCTTTTCATTTATCTTAGGAGGGGGGAATTAATTTTTTTCATAAAGTCTTCCCAAGTTAGAGCATAAACTACTTGAGAGTAAGGTCTACCTTCCTTTTTCTATTTGTATCCCTAGCACTTAGCACAGTGAATAAGGATTCCTTCAGTATATAAGAAAGTTGAATAAATGCTTTTGTCATTCTTTCATTTTCCCCAAGTTTCCCCAATTACTTTATATCTAACCATAAATATATGTTACATTATTTATCTATCTCTCTAGATTAGATCACACACTATTTACTAGCTATCTCTCCCTAGTTTAGATCTTATCAATGGGTTGTGAATCAACCACTCAATCCACAAATATTTATTAAAAGTCTGCTATATGACAGGTGCCTTTTCATGTAAATGTTTGTATTTATATATATGGCATATATAGATATATGTATGTGTCTCTCCATATGGAAGATATTTGTATGTATATACATATGGGTGTCTATGTAAATATATGTATATATATATATATACATATATTTAGTGTCTGACACATGACTGGCACTTAATACTAGATTGCTGATCAATCCATTGATTGTTCTTCCTCTAATATTTCCATCTCAGTCTTTTCTTCAATCAAATGGCTTTAGTTGTACCTTTAAATGCCATATATGAGCATCTATGGAAACAACTAATTATTAATAGCTTCTAACATCATAGCCACTTTATTAAAATTATAATATATTTTATATACAGATTAAAATTTTATTTGTTCTATATATTTAGGAAGATATATAATATGTTTATATATATAATTATATAGCAAAGTAGCTATTATATAATAGATTTTTAATAAATATTTCCTGATGGCATAATCGATTGATTAATAATCCAAATGAGCGGTGCTAAGGATCTGAACTTGGGTGGGGTTCATTATGATTGAAATGGGATGATTTCCCACTTGTAAAGAGGGGACTGAGCAGAAATAAATAAAGTTGAACTGTCCATCTCCCTACACTATCTCCAGTTGGAAACTAAAGGGAAAAAAGGGTAATGAGATCATTTTCCCTCTTGGCTGGGTCCTGTGGGGAGAGCTCCTGGCATCTCAGTCCTAATAGCTACAGCCAAACATTGAAATTCCTTCCTCTTGTATACTCAGCTATACTGAAACTAGGTGAAACCTAAGGTAGGTCTGATGCTCCTTCCTTTTGTGAGACAATAATTGAAACCAGAACCTTTCTATGCAGTCAGCATGGTGCAGAGAAAGATCACTAGAACCCAACTCAGGATTCTGGGTTCATATTATGAATCTAATCTGGCTGCACGATCACAGGTCAGTCACTTAACTACAGGTGTCTCACTTTCTACTTTAATAAATCAAAGATAATAATTACTACACTATCCTTTTCATGGATACTTTGCAAACTATGACTATTAAATGGGTTTGGGGAATATGAAAATTATCATTTAGAGAACATGGAAAATGAAATGGACTGATCGCCATTCTACATGGGAGGATACTTGATCCTATCCTACCTCATGATTAGACCTCCAAATAGTGTGTAAAACAGTCTGTCTCTTCACTAGAAAGCAATATGCTATGGTCAAATGAACATGGATGGGCCTTGGAGTAAGAAGACATGAGTTTTTATTGTTTGTTGAACCTCGGGAAAAGGCACTTGATTTTTCTAAATCTTAATTTCCTAATCTGTTAAATGAGAATAAATCCAGTTCACATTACTCTTGTGAGGCAAAGAGCTGGTAAAACTTTAAATGCCCTAAAATGTTAGGTATTTTTATGTTTTCTCATTGGTCAAGTGATGAAAATGACACATGCTATTCTTAATAGAGAGATGGTTTCAAATTGAATAGATTGATGGATGCATGATGGATACATTAATGAATAATAGATTAATGAATGGTTGGTTGGATAGATAAAGATAGGTAGGTAGATTGATAGATGACTATTTTGGTTTCCATTGTTTTACAGTCATGGGTTTTCTTGGCAAAGGATACTAGACTGTTTTGCTATTCTCCAGTTCATTTTACAAGGGAGAAAATTGAAGCAAACAGGGCAAAGTGACTTACCCAGGGTCACATGGCCAGTAGGTATCTGAGGCCAGATTTGAACTCAGTAAGATGAATGTTCCTGATTCCAGACCTACTGCTCTATCCACTGTGTCACCTAACTGCCCCAGAGGAATGACTATATGATAGATAGATAGAGATAGTAGATGGATGAATGGATAGGTATTGTTTGTCCTTCATTCTTGAAGAGGACCCCAACATCAGGGAGGTGATGCCATAAATTTTGGGTGATTGGTTTTAAGTGAGGGAGGGCTCTGCCAAAAAAGCCATCACTTTCACTCTCTCATCCAGAGTCATTGGGATCCAGTAGTCAGCTTTAGATCAGGAGAGGAGATGCCTTTCTTTCTCAGAGAGATAGGCAGATGACTAGATGACAGATAAATAATGGATAGATAAGAGAAAGACACTGTGAGAGAGAGACGATAGATAGATAAATAGATAGACAGACAGACAGACAGACAGACAGACAGACAGACAGATAGATAGATAGATAGATAGATAGAACATTTACTGTATTAAGGGCCACCAAAGTTCTAGACACTGTGCTAAGTATTGGGGAAATGTATAAAAGCAACCAAGACAGTTCTTTTCCTGCAGGAACTTTTCCTCTTGGCGGAAGGCAACACAGAAAGGAGGTAAAGATGGAGGAAAAGTCCTTAGCATTAATGCAGAATGTTCAGGTCTTCAAAGAACTTCACAGGCCTATCTTCCATGATCCTCACAAGCAATTTTGTAAAGAATGTAATAATCCCTTCATTTCACACATGAGGAAACCAAGAGAAGGAGTGTCTTCTTGGGGGTCCCACAACTGCTAAGTATATAAGGTATGATTTGAACTCAGGTCTTCTTGTCTCCAAGGTTCATATCCTATTCACTGCACTAACAACTTGTGTTGGGAGTAAAGAGTATGATGGCAGGGAGACTGTTAGAGCAGGATGGAGTCTTGGTTCCTAGACAGAAAAGACAAAAGGCTTCCCTTTCACAGCTGGGGGAAGTCAGAAGAAGAAAGTCAGAAGGGTGGAGATGGTGTTCTCTTTCATTCAGCCAATTGTGTTCTCTGGTTAGAACTAGGTTCCAGTAAAATTAAGGTTAGGGTTTATGTCTTCATCAGTAAGGGAAGAAGCTTTGCCTCCACATGTCCTACTACCACTCACGGGGCATCTTGCCAACTGGGCTTTTGGTCACAAGTAATGAGTGTGGTAGGGAGAGTGTGGTGACTGGGCAAGGGAGGGTCTGATAAGCATGTAAAGAAAAGTCATGGTGAGTGCGGAAGGGAGGGTGTAGTGAGTGTGTAAGAAAGGGCATGATGAGTGTGTATGTGAGGGAAGTCATGTGAGTGCATAAAGGAAGGGCTTGGTGTGTAAGGGAGAATGTAGTGAGTGTGTAAGAAATGTTTGGTGAGGGTGTGGTGAGTGTGTCAAGAAGGGCATAGTGAGTGTGTGGAAGGGTGTGATGAGTGTGCAAGGAAGAGCATGTGCAAGCTAGGGTATGGCACAGAGGCATGCCACATATTTAACCTGAATAAGAAAAGTCTTGGGGGATCCCAGTTTCTGGAACTGGGTGAATTGGCCACCACTTGGAAAATGTACTAGTTCATTCTGCCTGGTCTCTTGGGCAAAAATAACAGCATTGAGTGAACATTAAGCATATCTGCAATGAAGTGTATGGAAAGAGCCACAGAGTTAACCATAGATGCTGGTGTTCAAATCTTGACTGTGTCTTCTCTGAATCCTCCAGTCATCCTTATAAATAAAGGGACCACATGAGATAATTTCTATCACTCTTTCCTAATCTATTTTATTTATCCTGTATGATAAAGAAGCTCATTTTGATTTCTTTCATAAAGGAAGGTGTCCTAACAATTAGGACATCAATAGAACAGGATTCCTCATGGGAATGAGTTCCACATCATTGAAAATATTCAAGCAGAAAGGAAAGGGGGTAGCTACATGGGGCAGTGGATAGAGCACCAGCCCTGCAGTCAGGAGTACCTGAGTTCAAATCCAACCTCAAACACTTAATAATTATCTAGCTGTGTGACCTTGGGCAAGCCATATAACCCTATTGCCTTGCAAAAAAAAGGAAAGAAAAAAGCATTTATTAATTACTTATTAGGCAATTATGTAGTGCAGTGGATAAAGCCTTTGTCTCCATCCATTTCATAAAGGGAATCAGGAAGATCTGAGTTCAAATACGACCTCAGATGCTTATTAGCTGTGTGTCCCTGAGTGAATCACTTCATCCTATTGGTCTCAATTTCTTCATCTGTAAAATGTGTGCTGGAGAAGGAAAGAGCAAACCACTTTAGTATCCTCAAAAAAAAATAGGGTCACATGTGGAAAAAAAAGTAAGTGCCCAACTGTGGCAAGTACTATGCTCACTGCTTTAACACACATTGTCATCTCATTTACCCTTCCCATATGAGGCAGGCATGATTTATCATTGACCATTTGACGCAGGTATAATTATGATCCTCTTTTTGCAAATGAGGAAACTGAGGCAGGCAGAGGTTAAGTAGGAAGCAAGCCAGACAAACAAGCAGAAATGAACTTTTATTAAACACTTGACCCTGTGCTAAGTGCCTTATAAATATATCATTTAACAACAATACTTAGCTCTCACTATGTGCCTAAGAATTTTACAATTATTTCTTATTTGATCCTCACAACAACCCTGAGAGGAAAGACCTATTATTATCTCTATTTTGCAGTTGAGGAAACCAAGATCAATGGGGTTAAATGACTTGCCAAGGATAACATAGCTAGTAAACCCCTATTGTTGGATTTTAACTAAGGTCTTCCTGACTCCAAGCCTATCCCTTCATGGAATTATTAATGCTTCCGTTTTAAGGTTGAGGAAACTGAGGCAGATAAAGTTTAAATGATTTTCTCAGGGTCACACAGCACGTCAAGGGCTGAGATAGATTTAAACTCAGATCTGTCTTCCTGATTCCATGCCAACCATTCTGGTCAATGTAGCTCTCAATGTCCCTTTGTGAATGACAATAGAGAGGGTTCTTGCTTCAAAGGGAAAGATTGGACCAGTTGACCTCTGAGTATTCCTTCCAGTGCCAAGATTCTGAGATGTTTTTAAACCATTTGTTGTTTTTTTGAGGAGGTAGAGCTGAACTCTACAAGACTTGGAGTAGCCAAATGTATTATCATGTGTTATAGGTTGTCCCCTCCCCTTTCCATCTTCTCTGCCTCCAATGGATCACATGTTGAACAACTCTGTAAGGAGATCACTATGTAATTAGCTTAGATGATCCTGAAATGATCAACATATCAATGATTTTCAATTTATTTCAATGAAGAGAGGACTGAAGAAATCCCAGATCTCTAGAATATCAAAGTATGGATGGTGTTGAATCTAGAGAATCTCCACAGGGAAACATGCAGAGATCATGGGCAAGAGTCTGTTTTTAGATGTTAGAGCCGCAAAGACTCCTGGGGGCAAGGAGAAGCTGTTAAATGGATGCTGTGTGCTGGGATTAAAAAAATTCACAATGAAACAATAGTTCCCTCCAAAAGCCTTATATTCCATTTGGTTTGGGGATATAACATGTGGTGTTGTTCGAATTACTGTTCAGTTGTGTTCAACTATTTGTGACCCCATTTGAAACTTTCTCAGCAGAGATATTGGAATAGCTGGCCCATTCCTTCTCTAGCTTATTTTATAGATGAGGAAACTGAGGCAAATAGGGTTAAGTGACTTCTCCAAGGTCACATAGTTAGTAAGTACCTGAGGTCAGATTTCAACCCACTTCTTCCAGTCTCCAGGACCTATACTCTATCCACTAAGCTGCTATATATCATATGATTTCTGCAATGGATGAATAATAGGAATAATTGATATTTGTGCAGGCCACTAAGGTTTGCAAAGCACTTTGAATTTTATAGATCACATGATCTTCATGATAACCATGGGATGTCCATCAGAAAATCACATAATCATAGATCTAAGGTTAGGAGGGATCCTAAATTTCAAGTTCAACCCCATCATTTTACAAGAAAGCAAACTGAGATTCAGTGAGGTTAAGTGACTAGCCTAAAGCCACACAAGTTGTTTCTGAGGTGGAAGCTTAATCTATCACTGACTTGTTGAGTCTACTGTTTAGTCCTCCTTACCACACTCCTCACTATACAATGAAGGAAATTGAGTCTCAGAAAGGTTATGTGACTTTGGTAGCTCACATAACAAGTATTAGAAGCAGTATTAAAATTCTTTCTATTCTTTGGATTTTACCAATATTGAGAAACAAATATCGAGTTCTTTCAGTTGACTTTTTTATTCACAATTACATACATGCATAAATTCATATATATACATGTATGCATGAATTTGGGTCTGTGTTTTATTGCCTGTAAATTTTAACTGTATTATAGAACTCATCATTTCCCTTAAGGTTGTACCTCTTTAAACATGTCTGGACCCTGGACACTGATGCATGCCAAGGACCCCACTGAAGATGTGATTGGTGGGAACCAGACCTCTGTCACCGAGTTTGTCCTTTTAGGTTTTTCCCATGTTCCCAGACTGAAACCACTTCTCTTTGTGGTGTTTCTGGGGATGTTCCTAATTACGATGCTAGGAAATGGCCTCATTGTCCTCTTGACTGTGGTCGACACTGCCCTCCACACACCTATGTACTTTTTCCTCCGTAACCTGGCCTTGGTGGAGATCTGCTACTCTTTTGACATTGTGCCAAGGATGTTGGAAAGTCTGGTGGCTGGAAGGGGCATCTCCTTCTTGGGCTGTGCCCTCCAGCTCTTTCTCATCCTGTCCTGTGGCTCATCAGAGTGTTTCCTCTTAACAGTGATGGCCTATGACCGCTATGTGGCCATCTGCCACCCACTGCACTATGGGGTTCTCATGAACCAAAGGCTCTGCCTCCTTCTGGCAATGGCATGCTGGGTGGTAGGCATCCCAATTTCCCTTTTGTTCACCATTTGGCTCTTCCACTTTCCATTTTGTGGACCCCAAGGGGTTCGCCACTTCCTCTGTGATGTGGCACCCCTCCTGAGTTTGGTGTGTGCTGACACATCTGTCTTTGAAGCCTACATACAGGTAGCTACAGTTCTTGTCCTGATGGTCCCATTCTTTCTCATCACTGTGTCCTATGGCCGTGTCCTGGCTGCTGTTGTCCAGATGCCCTCAACCACTGGGCGCCATAAAGCTCTCTCTACCTGTGCTTCTCACTTTGTTGTTGTGGCTCTATTCTATGGCACAGCTTGTGTCATCCACCTCCAGCCCAAGTCTACCTACTCTCCTGAGAACAAACAAGTTGTATCCTTGTCCTATACTCTTGTCACTCCCATGCTCAACCCCATCATCTACAGCCTGAGGAACAAAGAGGTAAAGGCTGCTCTGGGAAGAGTGTTGGCTAGGAAAAAGGGGCTTCCCACATGACTTGAATTTCCTTGTCTATTATTGGTTTTAAATATTATGAAAGTGAGCAGTGCCATCCTCAAGAGCCCATGGTCAATGGAATTGCTTTCCAGAATCATCATTGAATTCAAGATAGACCCAGCAATCACCTAGTCCAGCTCTAACTTGAAATAAATTCCTTCTACAGTGACCAAAACCATTGGTCATATAGGTTCTACTCAAAGATATTCTGTGATTTGAAAGTCGTCATTCCTTGTTTTTAATATCAGATCTTACTCCTGTGTCAAAGACTTTCCCAACATGAAAGGGTCAAAGTCACCTCAGAAAACTTCTCATTTTACTGGTTCATTTAAGACATTCTGAAAATTAGAAGAAATCAGTACTTGAAACTTCTCATTAAAGTTATATTTCATGGGAGAATATTGACAACTGGAAAGAATGCATTTGTGCTGATATCTACTTCCCCTTATAAGTTGCACAGGCTACAAAAATTGAACAGAATGCTTTTATTGAAATATAAATGAAAATAAACCAGAATTCACATCAGAGCTCCCATAGGAGCATTCATTCTAACAAAACATTTTATATAGTTGAATTATGTTATAAATGGCTCAAGAATACTTAGTCCAGAGTGATTAAAATGGTTTTTATTAAGACATCTTAACAAAAATGGCATACCTCTTTCTTGGTGGGAGAGAGGGCCAGGTAAATCCCAACATACAAGCTCTTTTATGCACTTTGAAAGACTTTGTTCCTGCCCCCTCATGCTAACCATAGGCTTCTGTCACAAATCTAATGGATGCGTTGGTTCCTATATATTTCCCCACTGTGCTCATTATACTAATGAGAAAGAACAGATAGATCTCTTTGAGCATGTGCAAAGGAGAAAGTCAAGACTCTAGGTTACTCTTGATCAGTTAAGGACTAGTTTCTTCTATTCTAGTTTGTCATCTTGGGAATGGAATTAGAACTCTTCCAGTTTTGTGATTGACTAGGGCCATTCCCCCTTTGTAATGGATTTGTTTAAACATTTTATTTATTTTCCAATTATATACAATAGTAATATGAATCCGTCATTTTTTTGCAAGGCTCTGAATTATACAATTTCCCCCCCATCCTCCCTTCCCTCCCCGCCCATAGAAGACTATCTGACAGTCTCTGCATTGTTTCCACGCCATACATTGATGTAAATTGAATGTTATAAGAGTAAACAGAAGAATAAATGTAAACCTCCTCTCCCCAAGAAGCTGGCAAACCTCAAGAAGAGAGGGAGGGAGGGAGAGAGAGAGAGAGAGAGAGAGAGAGAGAGAGAGAGAGAGAGAGAGAGAGATAAATTCTACTTCAGTCTGTGTTCAGATTCCAGTGGCTCTGTCTCTGGGGTGAGTTGCTTTCTTTATCATAAGGCCACCAGAGAAGTTGCTTCAATATTTTTACCACAGTTGCTATTACTAGCTGTACCTCCCCTCTATTCCTCCCCACTCTCATTTATTCTATTCTCTCTCTCTCTCTCCTTTTGGTCCAAAAGTGTGTTGCATTTGAGTGGCCTCTCCCTCAATTTTCCCCTCTCTTCTATCACCTATTCCACCCTTCCCTCCTCCCATTCCCCCTCATTGCATCCCTTTCCTCCCATCCTTCTCCAGGGCAAGACAGATTTCCTCACCCTATTAAGTCTGTATGTCATTTCCTGCCTGAGCCATTTCCAATGAGAATGAAGGCTCACTTATTCCCCCATGCCTTCCCCCCCTCCCCTCCATTGAAAAAGCTGTTTTTGACTCTTATGTGAAATCTCTCAACTTCTTCTTCATCTCCTTTTCCTTCTTCCCAGTACTTTTCTTTATCACCCATTGACTCCATCTTTTTACTATATTATAAAATTATATTCTGCTCCTTACTATGTCCTGTCTATATATGCTCCTTCTAACAGCTCTTATAAATGAGAAAGTTCATATGAGTTATCAATATCTTCTTCCCGTGCAGGAATACAAACAGTTCATCATCAAGTTCCTTGAAGTTAGTCCCTCACTTCCACTCCCTCTATGATTCAACAGAGTCCTGCACTTGGAGTTCAAGCTTTCTGTTCAGCTCTAATCATCTCAATAGGAAAGTTTGAGAGTCCCCTATTTCATTGAAAATCCATCTTTTCCCCTGAAAGAGAATGTTCACTTTTGCTGGGTAGTTAATTCTCAGTTGCAAACAAAGATCTTTTGCCTTATGGAATATCATATTCCTATCCCTACAAGCCCTTAATGTAGATGCTGCCAGATCCTGTTTAATCCTGATTATGGAGCATCGGTATTTGAATTATCTGTTTCTGGCAGCTTTTAGAATTTTCTCTTTGATTTGGGAGCCTTGGAATTTGGCTATAATATTCATGGAGATTTTTCTTTTGGTATCCCTTTCAGGGGGTGACCAGTGAATTCTCTTGATTTCTATTTTACCCTCAGCTTCTAGGATCTCAGGAAAAATTTTGCTGTATTATTTGTTGAAAAATTAAGTCTAGGCTCTTCTCCTGGTCATGGATTTCAGATAGTCTAATTTTTAAATTATTTCTTTTCGATCTCTTTTCAAGGTCCGTTGTTTTTCCAATGAAGTATTTCACATTTTCTTCTAATTTTTGGCTTTTTTGAGAAGAGTTTTATTTCTTCCTGATTTCTTGTAAAGTCATCAGCTTCCTTTTAGTTCCATTTTGCATTTGAAGGAGTTATTTTCTTCAAAGAGGTTTTTTTATCTCCTTTTCCAGCTGGCCAATTCTGCTTTTTAAGGCATTTTCCCTCCTCATTTGCCTTGGTTTACTTTCTCCTTTAGGCCTAAACTGGTTTTTAACATATTACTTTCTTCAGTTTTTTTGTATATATTTCACCAAGCTTTTGATTTGATTTTTCATGAATTTTCTGTATTGTTCTCATTTCTCCTCCCAATTTTTCCTCCATCTCCCTTAATTACTTTTCAAAGTCTTTTTTGAGCTCATCCATAGTCTGAGTACATTTTCTATTTCTCTTGGAGGTTTTGGATATGGAAGCTTTGATTTTGTCATTATTTGAGTATGTGTCTTGATCTTCCATGAGACTAAAGTAATTCTCTATGGTCCCATTCTTCTTTTTCTATTGTTTACTCATTTCCTCAGGCCAAGACTAATTTACAGCACTTCCAAGGCTTTAGGGTTGTTTTTTTTTTTTGGGGGGGGTGGACACACCACTGGGACCTTTATTCCTCCAAGGTCTTATGATCTCTAGCTTATGCTTTGATATGTAGAAAACCACAGCACTTCCCTCTACCCTGGAGCTATAAGGAGGGATCCTGCTATCTTAGTATGGAAGCCAATATGTGAGTGTAGGCAAACAGCAGAGTCCTACCCCAGGGACTGCAGAGAAATCTCTGCAGACTTCCCTTACTGTCTCTGGGGGTGCAGGCTGCTTTTGTCCGATTCTAGCTGCAGATTTTGTGTCTGTGCTCCTCACTCCACATTCACCCAGGTGCAGCAGAGTTCTCTTACTGCCCCTTCAAGATGTTGCAGGTGATTTCTGGGCTGGACTGGATTGGGATGGGCTAGGCTGGGCTTGGCTGCACTTTGGCTTTTTTCCCAACCCCTGGTTTTATCTTGGACTGGGAAAATGTATCACTCAGTCTTTCTGTGGGTTCTGCCCTGCTAAATTTTGGCTAGAGTTATTCTTTGTATTTTGGGGGTTTGGGGGAAATGAGTTCTCAGGAAATGCTGCCTTCACACTGCCATCTTCCTCCTCCTATAATGGATTTCAAAGGGCCCCCCCCCATACCCTATGAATACCAACAACACCCTTCATTCCTCACAATTAGATTAATAAGTTTCTTTTATTCTCAGGACCTATTGCCTTCCTCAACTTTGGCACTGGACCCCAAATACAGGGAGAGACAGATTTTTATATATTAAAAGTATTTCTTCAAATAAGATCAATTAATTAGCTAATTCAATTTCCAATTAGATGAAAAATTAGGGACTTTCAGCATCAAGAGGGGAAGAATGAACACATGCAATTCTCTGAAATCAGAAATAGAGGAATCTCACTATATCCACATGTCTGTATTCAGTCAAAGGAATATGAAAAAAATAACCATAACCAGTACAGGGCCATTTTTCAGATGAGACATATAGGTTACTTGAGATATACAACTGTGAGAAAACTTCTTGTTTTAATTGTTAGATCTGGTTGAGATTCTGGTTAGCATTATCTAGGTCCTCTAAGCAATAGGTAGAGATGGTCTAGCTTCCTTTCTTTACTTCCCACACACATAGGGCTAGGTTCAACCAATGCAATTATGCTTTCGCCCAATTCTCACAATTGAATTAAGTTTTCTCACTAAATAGAATTTAGACTAGAACTATATATATTTTTTTCTCTTTTAAAATTTTATTTATTTTAGATTAAAGGGTTAAGTGACTTGCCCATGGTTACACAGCTAGGCAATTCTTAAGTGTCTGAGACTGAATTTGAACTCAGTCCTCCTGACTCCAGTTCTAGTGTTCTATCCACTACATCGTCTAGCTACCCCTTAGATCCACATATTTGGATTCAAAGGGGACAGAATTAGCTTCTGAACTGAGTTACTAGATGGAGTCAAAGTGGTTCATTCAATTTCCACAATTAACTATTTGCTGTTCCTATCCCTTTAATTTACTCAATCTGGTTAGTACCAATGTGTATTTTGTACTATCCTATCTAATCTTAGTCTTAGCCCTATTCCCAGTTTCTAACACAATGTCTGGCACACTATAAGCCCTTAATGAATGATTGTTAAGTGTTGAATGTTCCTCAGATCACACTCCTAGCTAATCATTTAGGGAACTGAGATTCTGTTCTCCTAATTTCAGTACATTCCCCACTGTACCGTAATGTTTGAAGTTGCTGTTTTACATGTAAAGAACATTGGACTTGAAGTCTAAGTTTGAATCTTGATTCCTCTTCATCTGCTCTATCTCTTTCACATGACTGGACTTCTTTCCCCCTGCCCCCCAAAATAAAATGGGGATGTAAACTCATAGACTAATAGATTTAGAGAAGCAAGAACTTTAAGGGTCAGTCACATCCAAATTCTCATTTTAAAGATGAGGACAATAAGATCTTGAGAATTTAAGACTTCTCCAAACAACTAATAAAGAAAAGGTAGAATAAGGAGCCAGATCCTCTGGCTCCAAATTCAGTGTGGTTTATCTTATGGCATTGTTGGGTAGAAAGAAATTTTATCTTATGGCATTGTTGGGTAGAAAGAAATTTGTAGACCTTGTATGTTGTAAAAAATTGGAAGATGAAAAGACTAGATTGAGTTTTATTATGCATGTACATATAGGATGCATGTACATGGATACATGCATATGTATTATGTGAAATATAGGCATCCATGTGTCTAATTACACAGCTGTATATAGATATTCCCATATAAATAAATATCTATAAACATGTATGTATAAATACATATATGCATATGAATATATGTTGTGTGTAGAATGTGTGTATGTGTGTGTAACTTGATTTTTCTTGCATTCAATTATATTTCAATTTTCATTCCTAAGAGCTAAGAATATAATATATATTTTTTATATTTTTAGATTTTTCAAGGCAATGAGTAGGTAATTATTAAGTGTCTGAGGTCGAATTTGAACCCAGGTACTCCTGACTCCAAGGCCGGTGCTCTATCCACTGCACCTAGCTGGCCCCTAAGGTTATAATATTAAGGAAGCTGAAAGGCAAGCCCAGTTGAAGATGTCTTCCTTCCCAGTGTGAAATTTTCAGTGATAGAAATTCACCTCTTTGTGTAAAAGATACTTATCATATTACCAAATAATATTGGATCCAGTGGGGTCCTATTATAATTTAAAACACCTGACATTACTGACTATGTGGCACTGGGCAAGATACTTAAGCTTTCACTGTTTGTCCCATAATTTTGTTTGAATGAAATGCTTTTTAATCTTAAAATGCTTTGGATATTCAAATATTATTATTTTAATAAAGGAAAAAGAATTCCAAGTAAAAGTCAAAGAATCCAAAATATTTTACTTGTTTAAATAAGGGGAAATGGAGTCAAATTGTTTTGGACCGTTTCAATCCTATAAGTATTAGCTTCTAATTTTTCTATATTTAAAAGGGAAAAGAGAGATTCCATGGGAACATCTTATGGTCACTTAATAAATGGTAACATGAAGAGCTATCTTTTCTGAAAATCTGTTCACCTCTGCACACCTCAGTTTCCTCCTCCAAGGAATAGGTAGATTCACCCATTATGTGCCTCCTTTGTTTACTATGTAAAACTTAATTAAAATCCTGAGAAACCACAACTAAATTCACACAGGCTGGCTTCTTCCATTCTCTAAGAAACATTGAATTGCATACTCTCATTATTAGGCTTCTAATACCATCCCTCAGCCAGCTATTCTTCAAGTTATCAACCTATAATCTCTTAGCTGCGCAATTCACTTGCCTATAATGTTCTCCTTTTACAACTCCATTTTTAGTTTCCTTCACAACTCAGACCAAGTATCAGCTTTTGCACAATATCTACTTCTCTTCCCTCAACCCACCAAAAGAAATCTGCCTTGCATTTCTTTGTAAATACTTTGTTGATATGTGTGTACAGATGGAGCTAAGTGGTGCAGTGGTGAATTGACACAGCCTAAGGATTTAAGAGGTGAGTCAAAAAAAGAGGTACAAGGAAAACCATGAAGGTGTCTCCTAAGAACTTTGGAATTGATTGTGAAGTATGGGAAACAGTGGCACAGCACCACTCAGCATGACGTGCCCTCATTAGAGAGGGTGCTACACTCTGAAATGAAGGCAATTGAAGCAATTCAAAGGAGACATGAGATGTGTATGTTTAGAGAACCCCCACCAGGTGTTCACATGGACTATTTATGCCCACCCTGTGGTAGAACATTCTGAGACTAATACTGGTTTGATCAGTCACAGCTAGACATACTATAACTTGCCTCTAAAATAGTGATACCAATTTGGTCTTCTTAGATACCAAAAGAGAAGAGCCAATCAAGCAACCAATCACGTGATGCAGTGGCTAGATAATGGAATTAGAATGACCCAGGGGTGTATTGAAGGCAATTCCCAAAAGCCATTTGTCAGTTTTACTCTGAACTTTGATACCTTAGATAATGACAAATACTAAAAATTACCTTAGCATTTTGTACATTGTCTAAATTTAAAAACCTAATAAAGAAAATGTTCATGCAAATTTATTTGCCATTTCATTCTTTCAAAAGACTTGAGTCTGAATTCTCTCTGAAAAGAATCCTAGGTATGTGACTGTGAGAAAATTAGTTAACTGCTCTCAAACTTCAATTCTCTCATCTGTAAAAGAGGAAAAAAAGACAGTGCTTACTTTATGTACAGTTTTGTGAGGGTCAAATGAATTAATAAATGTGGAAATGTTTTATAAATGCTTGTTATTACTATATGTTGTCTTCCCCCAACAGAACTTGAGCTCTTTTAACACAGAGACTTAAATTTTAGTCTTTCTATCCCTCTCTTCCTGGCTCCTTATTAACTCCAAAGTTAAATATAAAATCATCTGTGCGGTTTAAAGAAAAAAACCTTCCTTAACAGCCTGACCCCTTTCTATTCAGTGTCCTTCATACTTTACTCCCATCCATTTATTCTGAGATCTAAATCCAGAGCTTCATCATCGTTTCTTTCAGAGGACACCCCATCTCCTGACAAGGCATTTTTTTCTTGTCTATCTCCAAAGCCTGGAATTCTTTCTAATCCTCAATTTCTGGCTTCCTTCCAGTTCCACCTAAAAGCCTTCATTCTGCAGGGATTCCTTTCTGATTTTCTTTAATATTTGCATCTTCTCTCTGATGATTATCTCCGATTTTTCCTGTCTCTATCTTATAATGCAGCTATTTCCATGGTATCTGTCATTCAACTGTGAGGACTGGGAGTGTTGTCTTTCTTTGTATCCTGAATACTTAATATAGTATCTGGTGCATTAAAGGTGCTTGTTGGTAGATTGCTATAGATTTTCAATAAATTAATGAACTTTTATTTATTAATCATTCATTAAGCAATTATTAAATATTATTAATTGATTAATCAGGGACCTTTTCTACCTCCTCTTTCCCCTTAATCTTTTTGGGCAAGTTTGAACCAGCCTCTTCTGATTATTATTCACCATCCAACACTTTATGAAGACTTACATCTATGCTAGGTATGGAATACAAATATAGAAAAAGAGATAATCCTTGTCCTAAGGAACTTCTTTCCTTTGGGAGAATAATGTGCACACAGAAATAAATATCCAACATTTGCAAAATAATTTCAAGATAACTCAGGACAACAGAATATCAACAACTGAAGAAATAAGGGAAGACCCTTGAAGAGGGTGACATATATCTAAGCCTTGAAGGACACTAGGGATCCTAACATCCTGGGCTTAGGGATGAATATGTTCATTAGAGGGTTACTTTAGGAGGAATGTCTTCCTTGTCTAGACAGCATTGTTACAGAAGGAAAGCTACATATAGTCACTGGATCACAGATACAGAATTGAAAGAGCCCTCAGAGATCATCTAGTCTAACCCTCCAGTTTTACAGATAATGAAACAGACCTGCATATGTTAAATGACTTCTCCACAGTCACACAGGGAATGTCAAAGTTATTAAATTGTTGATCTCCACTGCAAAGACATTGCTTTTCTACTGTCAGCCAAAATATACGGTAGGACCCAAATGCGATATGTTTCAATTGTTAAACAGCATTTCTATTTGATCCTAGAACCCGCAGAAAGTTGGTGAAGTTTCTTGAGGAAATGACATGGTCACGCCTACCCTACAGGATTATCAATTGGCCACTTTAATGGGGCATGAATTGGAGTGGAGAATGATTGCATGCACTGACAAACATTAGCAGCCTATTTGGATAATACTTTCATGGAGGAATGATAAGGACAATGATTTCAACAGTGGCTCTATGAGTAGAGAGAAGAGGACACATATTAGTGATGTTGCAAAGATGGAATCTATAATATTTGACAATTTATTATCAATTGTGGAAGATGAAAATTGGACTGAAGTAGAGTGCTCCAAGATTGCAAACCTGATTTATTAGAAGGATGGTGATTCCTTTGAGAATAGAGAAGCTAGGAGGAGTTGGGGGGGGTTAGGAAGAAAGAAAAAAATTTTCTGTAGATGAAGATGAGTTAAAGATACTTCTGAGATATAGGAAATGTTCTTTGATAGATGACGACTTTGCATTCATGGAATATACTAGGATGAAATGTGTAACATTGGAAATACTCCGAATATGAGAGCTGATGAGCTCATTGAGATATTATTCAAATAGAAAAAAAGGTGTCTGAGTCAAATCCCTAGGTGATAGTAACATGCAAAAGGTGTGACCTATTTAATATAAGCCTACAAAGAATACTAAGAATGAGAGCTCAGAGAGGTAAGAGAAGAACAGAGGAGCCTCTCCTTGGTACCTTCTCTTTCTTAGGATTCCATGGTACTGTTTTCTCCTAGTTCTCTTCTTCCTGCTTGGTCATTCTTTTTTTATCTCCTTTGTGGATCAGATGTCCACTATCCATTTCCTACCTCCTAGCCACGGGTATCTCTCAAGATTTTGGCCTGACTTGAATCTTATTTCTCCCTTCTCCTTTGATCATCTCTTCTACAACCATAGCTTCAATTTCAGATCTATGTAGATGGCTTCATTATCTATATATCTGGATCTGTTGACTCCCCAGAAATTTGGTTTCATATGAGTCATTTACTGGAAGTCAATATCAAAATGTTTCCCTGGTGCCTCACATATATCCAAAAATGTAATTAATAACTTCTTTCCTGAACTTACTTCTCTTTTATACTTCACAATTTCTGTTGAAGTTTCCAGAAATAGAGAAGTTTTCTATTGAAGGTTCCATGGGTTAGCTATAGCTCAGCAGTTTCTTCAACAGTGCATGTTTGCATCCAACTGTACTTTGCCATTGTGAATCCTGGAGGATTCAGATCCTGAGGGTGGAGCAAGTCCCACAGGTGCTTCCCAGTTTGGGGCAGTTAGGTGGCACATTGAATAGAGAACTGCCTCAAAGTCAGGAGTTCGAATCCAGTCTCAGAAATTTGATATGTACCAGCTGTATGATCTTGGACAAGCCACTTAACCCAAATTGCCTCACATGCAGGTTCATCTCCATTTATTCTGGTTCATATCTGATCACTGATTCCACATGGCTCTGTAGGAAAAAGTGAGACTGGTGACTTAGTCCAGTCTCCCCTCATTCAAATCCAGTTTCTGTGAAGGTCATGGCATTGCCTCCCTGACATCATGGTCTTCTTGGAGAATGAAGGACAAACATCATCATCATCATCATCATCATCATGAATGGTCTATTATCTTCCTAGTCAGGCTGGTTTATTACTGCACAGTTATCCTTTTCTCTTCTCTCTCCCTTATCTTCTAAATCTATTTACTTGAAAAATCTACTTCTAAAACCCTAATCACCTTATTCCCAGCCATTATCACACACTTCCTAATCTGTGAAGAGACTGTTCATCATTGTAGAATTCACTTCCATATGGCTACCGTGATGAGTTTCCTGAAGTTTGAACTGGACAATGACATTCCTCTTTTGAAACTGTCAGTGGCTTTCTATTTCCTTTAAGATAAAAAAAATACAAATCTTCAGATGGATCAGGAAATGTCTCCCACTACATTTCTAGTCTTTGTTTACTTTCTCTTAACAAATCCTTTGTTCATTAAACTCATTCCATTTTAGGGGGGGCAGCAAGGGTCGCAGTGGATAGAGCACCAGCCCTGCAGTCAGGTCCTTGGGCAAGTCACTTAACCCCATTGCCTAAAATTTGAAAAAAAGAAATGTCAAATGTCATTCCATTTTAAGCCTCCGTGCATTAGCACAATGTATATACATGGGTCAGACATTTTTAGGGGAATTCAAACTGTTTTTATTTCTGCATTTCCAAATTTTTATGGTCCTTCAAAGTTTATCGTAGGTGACATTTCTCCTCTCAATTATTTATAGGCAACTGTGGACACAATAGAGAGTCCTGACCATCAGATCAGGAATATCTGATTTCAAATAAGATCTCAGCTACTTAGTAACTGAATGGTCTCAGACCAGTCACTAACTTCAGTTTTCTCATTTGCAAAATGAGAATAATGGTCTTTACCTCCTGGGTTGTTGTTAGGATCAAAATGATTGCATATAGTCAGCACTTAATAAATGCATATTTACTTCCTTTTTTTCTTTTTCTTATTTATTGATTTGCAATTCATAGAACAGTCTTGTTGTAAGAGTAAACATAATTCTCCCAACCATCCCCCCAAAATAGAAGCACCTCATGAAAAAGTAAAAACAAAATGTACTTAGTCTATGTTCAGATTCCATCAGCTCTGTCTCTGGGAGGGATCGCATTCTTTATCATAAGCCCATCAGAAAAGTTACTTCCATATTTTTTCCCCACAGTTGCTATTATTAATTGTATTTCCATCCATTCTTTCCCACTACCATTTATTCTATTCTATTCTATTCTATTCTATTCTATTCTATTCTATTCTATTCTATTCTATTCTATTCTATTCTATTCTATTCTATTATTTTCTATTATTTTCTCTCTCTTTCTCTCTCTCTCCTTCCTCTTTGTCCCTCCTTAAAAATGTGTTATGGGACAGCTAAGTAGAACAGAGGATAGAGCACCATCTCTGAGGCCAGGAGGATTTCAGCCAAAGTCCCATTCCAGACTCCCAACAACTACTCAGGCTTGTGGTCCTGGGCAGGTCACCCAACCCCACTGCATTGCAAAAAACAAAATAGATGTATTGTATCAGATTACCCTCTCCTATAATCTATCCTCTCCTCTATCACCTATTCCCACCATCACTGTCCCGTCCCCTTTGTCCCATCCCCTTCCACTTCTTTTTTCCTCTAGGGTAAGATACATTTCTGTGTCCTATTAGGTGTGTATGTTGTTTCCTTTACTTTTTTTTAATTTAAGGCAATAGGGTTAAGTGACTTGCCCAAGGCTACACAGCTAGGTAATTATTAAGTGTTTGAGGTCAAATTTGAACTCAGGTCCTCCAGACTTTAAGGCTAGTGCTCTATCCCCTGCAACACCTAGATGCCCCTTGCTGTTTCCTTTCTGAGCATTTCCAATGAGATTGAAGGCTCACTCATTCCCTCTCCCCACCCATCTGCACTCTGTGGCAAAAACTTTTTCTTGACTCTTTTATGTGAAATATCTTAGCCCAGTTGACCTCTTTTTTCCCTTTCTCCCAGTACTTTCCTTTTTTCACCCAATCTGGAATACACAATTCAACATCATTAAATCCTTCATAATTAGTCCTTCCTGTCCACCCTCTCTGTTCTTCACCTTTTGTCCTGTACTTGGCGATTACACTTTCTGTTTGACTCTAGTTGTTTCAATAGGAATGTTTGAACATCATCTTTTACCCTGTAAGAGGATGTTCAGTTTTTCTGGGTAGTTTATTTTCAGTTGTAATCCAAGCTCTTTTGCTTCCAGAGCATCATATTCCAAGTCTTACAAGCCTTTAATGTAGACACTTCAAAGTCTTGTGTAATTCTGTAGGTAGAGCCATTGTATTTGAATTATTTCTTTCTAATTGCTTATAATATTTTCTCTTTGACTTGGGAGTTCTGGAATTTGGCTATAATATTACTGGGATTTATTTTTTTTTGGATCTCTTCCAGGAGATTGGTGAGTTCTCTTAATTTCTATCTTATCCTCTGCTTTTTGAATATCAGGACAATTTTCCTGTGGAATTTCTTTAAAAATGAAGTCATGACTTTCAGGTAGCCCAGTAATTTTTATATTGTCTCTCCTGCATCTATTTTCCAGGTCAATTGGTTTTCCCATGAGATATTTCATGTTTTCTTCTAGTTTTTCCATTCTTTTGGTTTTATTTAATTGTTTCTTGATTTCTCATAAAGTCATCAACTTCCCTTTGCTCCATTCTACATTTGTTAGAGTTGTTTTCTTCAGAGAGTTTTCTTATCTTCTTTCCATCTGGTGATTCTGCTTTTTAAGGTATTCTTCTCCCCATTAATTTTTTGGACTACTTTTACCATTTGACCTAAACTGGCTTTTAGCATAGTATTTTCTTTGATATATTTTTGTATCTTCTTGACCAAACTGTTGACTTGGTTATTATGCTTTTCCTGCATTGCTTTCATTTCTCTTCCTAATTTATCCCCTCCCTCCCTAATTTGATTTTCAAAAATTTTCTCTGAGCTCTTCCATAGTCTGGGCCCATTTCATAATTTTCTTGGAGGCTTTGGACTCAGAAGCTTGGGCTTTGTCATCTTCTGAGTGTGTGTTTTGATCCTGCACAGTATCAAAGCAATGACCTCAGTTTCTTCAATGTCTTGTGAGAAACTTTGGCTGGTCCGTGAATGACCACAAGCATTTCCCTCTACACTTTAGCCTCTACCTGTGATGAGGGTCCCTGTTCCTCTATGGCAATGCTTGATTCCAGATTGTGACCATGGTCTGGAAAAAGCACAAAAATTAACAGAGACAACTCGGCAGTCTTCCCCCACCCCCTTACCTTCTCTAGGAGCTGAGCATTCTGGAAGCAGTTGCCTAGTGGTTCCCTGATGGGTGGTTCCAAGGACCTGCTTCATTTCCCAGAGTAGGACTGTGCCAAGGGCTATAGCTGTGCTGAAGGCCATGCTGGTCTGGGCTCCATTGGTTTTCCACTGTTCTTCCAACTTCTGCTTGATGATCCCTGACTTGGGAGATCTGGATGTATTTGTGTTGCCACAAATCCAGGCACCCACAGAGACCCAGGTGTTCTTCTGGTTGTTCCAAAAAGGTTTGGGGCCACATGATTCTGGCTGTCCTATTGCCTCCTCCTACCTAAGTGGAACAGAGCCTTTCCACAGATTTTCCAAGTTACCTTGGACTGGAGAGTTGTCTCATTGCCTTTCCAAATTTTAGAGACAGATTTTTAAGGTCTTTGGAGTTTTTTGGAACAAAACCTTTGGGAAATCTTGCCTTTAGTCTGCCATTTTGGCTCCCCCCTCACATTTTCTTCTTTTTTAAAAATATTCATTGTCTTTATTAATATTGTATCTTCGATACACTATAAACTACTCAAAGTCAATGATTTGTTTATTCATTTGATCATTTATTTTTATTCATGAATTCATTTATTTATTTATTCACTCATTGATTTTCTCTCCAGAGTTCTTGCCTTTTGCTTAAAAGTGTTCCCTGTGTGTAAGAATATTTTTAAAAATTGAATTATCTGCCAACAGAATTTAAAAGTGCTAAAAGTCATAATTAGGATTATTAATAGGATTGCTTCTTTATTGGTTTCCCACAGCAACTATTCTGCTTCTCTGATGGTAGTGTTCTTTGTGGATGGTTTTGATTGTTCACTCATTTCAGTTGTATCTATATCTTCATGATGTCACTTGGGGTTTTCTTGGCAGAGATACTGGAGCAGTTTGCCATTTCCTTCTCTAGCTCATTTTACAGAAGAAGAAATTGAGGAAAACAGGTGATTTGCTCAGGGTCACATAAGTAGTAAGTGATCTTCTGACTCCTAATTCTGTAAAAAGAGCAATTGAAATATCATTTTAAAATCTTACATAATTTGTAAATGTGATGGAAACAATTATGGGAGTCACTCTGTTGTGTGATATCCCATTTGCTGGACAGGAGTCTTCCATCCCATGAAATATTCGTGAATCTAAGTTTGTACCTTGGTGTCTTCTCCTGGACCATGTTGGCTTTGACTTGGTGCTGAAGACTTTAAATTGGAGTATGATACAGGATCTCTTCTAGGTCCCTAAGGACTTGGTTTTATGATGATGAAAGTTAAGCCAAAGTTCATGTCTAGGTATAAGCCCATGATCTGGCCCCTCTTTAAAGAAGGTGCAAAGTCTGAGGTTCTCTGTTGGCCACCTGGTCCTCTTTTTCTTGGGTTAAGAGGGAGATGGGTTAAAGGGGACTGTTTATATTAGAAGGCTTTAAAAGTAAAAACAAAAAATAAAAAAACCTATCATTGCTCTCTCTTTCTTTCTTCCAACCTCTAACAGTTCTCCCTTGAGTTTCCGGACAGAATGAAAGAGATAGCCTCCCTCTCCTTGATCAGGGACAGCTATGATGACTATTGGTTCATGATAAATGAATACATGTATTTATCTATGTAAGTCTAGCTTTAACTCCATATTCTGCTCTCATTTTCTTTTCTTAACAGGGTAAATAGAACTTCAATACTGAGGAAGATTTTTTCTTGTATTGGCATCTAGCTGGTGAGTTCAAGAGATCTATACTTATTAAGTTTTTGTTGATAAGAGATCCTTTTTGTATGTACACCCTTCTAGGGAAAGATCACTACCTTTGGGGCAGCTAGATTTTAGGTTGTCAAACCACTCCATTGACCCATAGTAGACAATTCACTCAGACTCCCAGGTCTTTTTAGGTGATTTGTTGTATGGGCAATCCTTCCTTATTTTGTACCTACAAGGTGGGTTATTTTACAATAAAAAAAATAATTCTTTTTCTCTACTAAATTCCATTTCATTAGATTTTATCTCTTCCTCTATTAGGTGGTCATGCTTTGTTTGGGTTTTGACAGTGCCATCTGGAATGTGGGCCTCCCCTTTTAGCTTGTATCATTGGATATTCCTGCCATCTAAGTAAACCTTTGTCAAAATTTGGGATAGAAATGTTGGACAGCACAGGGACCAAGCACAGATCCCCTGAGGTGTTTCTCTTCTACATTTCTCTCCAAATTGGCATTGACCTATTAATGCCTATTCTTTGAGACTGTTCAATCATTAATTTCCAAGAAGCAGGTTTCAGTAAAAATTTAAAAATAAAACCTTTAAATTATGGATGTGAAGAAATAAAAAGAACAATGTGCATATATTAAATTTCTAAAACAAAGTGATATAGTCACTGAGACACACCCCTTTAAAATATTATTTTTCACAAACATAAAATTAAAAAATCATTTGAAATATGCAGTAGAATAAAAAAAGAAAATTACATATGAAGCTGCATATTCCCTATTAGATACAACTTGGTTTTTTTTAAATACATCAGTTCAGCCTCTACCTTTCTTGCTTGTCCATGCTTCTTTCTGCCTACTTAATGATTATCTATTCTTTATATTTCCTTATTTGGGGGGGGGGGGGGTTGATTTATTCTTGGTGAAATCATGCTGGCCTTTGGGAATCATTACTTACTTTAATAAATGTTTATTTAAAATATATGATTATTATATAATTATATGATTACTAAATTAATATATTAATTTCATGTAATATATATTCATTGATTAATTTGTATATAATTAATAATAAAAATATTAGTATATTGTTTCAAGATTTGAAAAAGTGTTTTGCAAACATGACAACATTATATCTCTATGAGGTAGGTATTCCAGGTATTTTTCTGTTTTTTCTTCCTCTTCTTTTTCTTTCTTCTGCAAGTGAAATAAAATGAACCTCAGAAGGTCACCTAATTTGCCCAGAGATGTGTGTGTGTGTGTGTGTGTGTGTGTGTGTGTGTGAGAGAGAGAGAGAGAGAGAGAGAGAGAGAGAGAGATCAGTAGAAGAAGATGGGATTGCCCACTCATGCACATATCAACTTCACTCTTGCCAAAGATAACCCTCCCAACACCCTACAAATTCAGACTTCTTTCTAGGTTAAAAAAAATTTGGTTCCAAGTAAACCAAATCAATTGCTCCCTTCTCTTTTGAGTCCCCTCTCAAATTAAGGAAAAATTTTTCTCTCTTATCTGAGCATCCCCCCCTCCTCTCTGAGATAGATTTTGTTATTCGCTCAACCAACACATTTAGAAGTGAATTTTCAAACATTCTCAAAGTGTGAAGAATACAATAGGGAGTCAGTTAGACATTTAAAGATTTGCCCTTGCAAAGTCTAAGTGAACTGCCCATGTCAAACTGATAGTGTCAAAAGGGTTGAATGAATGACATTGCATCATATCGTATCGCATCGTGTCGCATCACATCGCATGATATGGTATCGTATTACTTATGATTTGCTTCAAATAAATACAAGTTTGAAATTCTCCCTTAATTATTACAAACATTTTCTTTGGCACAAGTTTCCTGATGTAAATATTTCTTGAATCTGTCCATGCTCATTATTGAAACTCCCCTTCAGGAAAGAAAACAGTCATAAGTCCCTTCTAAGAATCATAAGTGACACAACAGAGATTCCCTTAGTTAAGATATCCTTTGTAGTAATAGCTACAGAACTATAAAATCCTTACTTTACCATTTACTATGCAATGTGACTTTTGTAGATGTTAGATAAGTTTGAGCTCCATCTGAACTTTTTCCCCTTATTTAATACATAGATAGGATCTCTCAGATGTGAGATTTTTTTCCAAGATAAGAAACTGGCATTTCATATGAAAGACTCTCATACATGTTATATTTATAGATGCTCTAATATGAAACTTTTGGGGGGGCGGAGTGAAGATGGCAGCATGAAAGCAGCATTTCCCAAAACTCCTTCCCTCCTCCCAAACTCCAAAAGCCAACAAAAGATGATTCTAACCAAAATTTAGAGGGGCATAACCCACAGAAAGACTGAGTGATACATTTTCCCATTCCCAGATAAATTCAAAGTTTGGTAGGAAAGGTGTTTTTCACTAGGACCAGGAGTAGGAAAAAAGCCACAGCCACAGAGTACCACAGCCCAGCCCAGCTCAGAGATCACCAGCAACAGCTTGAAGGGGCAGTCACAGAACTCTGCTACACAAGAATGAGTGTGGATTGAGTGGCACAGGCCTGTAAAGATTTCTTTCTTCTTCCTTGGGGTAGGACTCTGCTGCTAGCCTATACTCAGATCTGGTTGCAGTTTGGGCTTCCATACTAAGTAGCCAAGCAGGAACCCTCCTTATAGCTCCAGGGCAGAAGGAAGTATGGGGGCCATCTACATATCAAAGCATAGGCAAGAGAGCATAAGACCTTGGAGGAATAAAGGTCTCAGTGAGGTGTCCCCACCCCACAAAAAACCCCAAACCTTGGAAGTGCTGTCTTGGGCTGAAGAACTGAGTAAACAACAGAAAAAGAAGAATTTGACCATAGAGAATTACTTTAGTCCCATGGAACATCAAAACACATACTCAGAAGATGACAAAATTGAAGTTTCCATATCCAAAACCTCCAAGAGAAATAGAAAATTGGCTCAGACTATGGATGAGCTCAAAAAAAGACTTTGAAAATCAATTAAGTGAACAGTCCAGTAGCGGTGGCAGTGGCAGGATGTGGGCCACTCGCGGGCTGGCCATGGTACTGGTGCTGGCCCTGGTGGTGCTGCTAGTGGGGAGCTGGGCCCTGAGGTGGCTGACTGCGAAGTATGCATTTCTTTTCTGGGAAAATTTTACCAAGACCTTAAAGACAGAGATGTCACATTTTCCTCAAGCAGCATTGAAAATGAGCTTATGAAGTTTTGCAATGATGCAAAAGGAAAAGAAAACCATCTGTGCTATCACATTGGAGCCACCAGTGACACCACCACCAAGATCATTAATGAAGTATACAAGCCTCTTAGCCATCACATTCCTGTGGAGAAGATCTTTGAAAAGCTAAAGAAGAAAGACAGTCAGGTCTGTGGGCTCAAATATGATAAACAGATTGACCTGAGCACAGTGGATCTGAAGAAACTTAGAGTTAAGGAGTTGAAGAAGATCCTGGATGACTGGGGTGAAATGTGTAAAGGCTGTGCTGAAAAATCAGACTACATTCTCAAAATTAATGAACTGATGCCCAAGTATGCCCCCAAGGCAGCTAGTTCACAGACTGATCTTTAATTTGCATAATACCTTGTAGGCATCTGAGAAGAAATCACATTTACTATCTGTTTCCAAACAGCCTGTTTGTAATTTATTTTTAACAGGGCTCCTGACTGTCAGATCTGAAACCTGGGGATTGATTTAAGATGCTGGCTCTGCAGCTCCATTTTGTCTCTCTTTCTCTCTGTATTGTTTCTTCAATTTGTTGTTTTCTTCATTTAGGACTTCATAATATGTATGGGATTTTTTATTAAAGCTTTAAAAAATTAAAAAAAAGAAAATCAATTAAGTGAGATGGTGGAAAAATTGGAAGGAGAAATAAGAACAATGAAGGACAATAATGAAAACCAAATCAGAAGCTTGGTGAAAGAAATACAAAAAAAATACTGAAGAAAATAATATGTTAAAAACCAGCTTGGGCCTAATGGAAAAAGCAAAACATAAAGCAAATGAGGAAAAGAATGGCTTAAAAAGCAGAACTGGCTAGCTGGGAAAAGGAGATTAAAAAGCTCTCTGAAGAAAAAACTTCTTCAAATGCAGAATGGAACTGAAGGAAGTCGATGACTTTGTGAGAAATCAGGAAGAAATAAATCTCTTCCAAAAAAAGCCAAAAATTAGAAGAAAATGTGAAATAGCTCATTGGGAAAAACAGCCGACCTCAAAAACTGATCCAGAAGAAATAATTTAAAAATTATTGGGCTATCTGAAAGCCATGATCAGGAGAAGAGCCTAGACTTTATTTTTTCAAGAAATAATACAGCAAAATTGTCCTGAGATCCTAGAAGCAGAGGATAAAATAGAAACTAATAGAATTCACTGATCACCTCCTGAAAGAGAGCCCAAAAGAAAAACTTCCAGGAATGTTATAGCCAAATTCCAAGGCTCCCAAATCAAAGAGAAAATTCTAAAAGCTGCCAGAAACAGACAATTCAACTACCGAGGTTCCATAGTCAGGATTACACAGGATCTGGCAGCACCTACATTAAAGGCTTGTAGGGATTTGAATATGATATTCCAGAAGGCAAAAGATCTTGGTTTACTACCAAGAATCAACTACCCAGCAAAACTGAACATCCCCTTTCAGGGGAAAAGATGGACTTCCAATGAAACAGTGGACTTTCAAACTTTCCTATTGAAATAACCAGAGCTAAACAGAAAGTTTGATCTCCAAGTACAGGACTCGGGGAAACCATAGAGAGGGTGGAGGAGAAGGACTTACTATGAGGAACTAACTAAATGATGTTGAACTGTTTGTATTCCTGCATGAGAAGAAGATATTGAAAACTCATATGACCTTTCTCATTTATAAGAGCTGTTAGAAAGAGCATATATAAACAGGACATAGGAAGGAGCAGAATATAATGGCATACTATAGTAAAAGGGTGGAATCAATGGGTGATAAAGGAAAGTACTGGGAGGAAGGAAAAGGAGATGAAGAAGAAGCTGAGAGATTTCATGTAAGAGTCAAGAAAAGGTTTTTTCATTGGTGTGAAAAGGAGGAAGGCAAGGGGGAATGAGTGAGCCTTCATTCTCATCAGAAATGGCTCAGAGAGGAAATAACATACACACTTAATAGGGTGAGGAAATCTATCTTACCCTAGAGAAAAATGGGAGGAAAGGGATGGGATAAGGGGGAATTGGGGGAAGGGAGGGAAGAAGGGAATAGGTGATAGAAGAGAGGGGAAATAGAGGGAGAAGGTACTCAGTTACAACACACTTTTGTACAGAGCCAGGATGAAAGGAGAGAGAGAATAGAATAAATGAAAGTGGGGAGGAATAAAGTGGAGGAAAATACATCTAGTAATAGCAACTGTAGGAACAATATTGAAGCAACTTCTCTGGTGGACTTATTATAAAGAATGCAACTCACCCCAGAGACAGAGCCATTGGAATCTGAACACAGACTGAAGTACATCTCTCTCTCTCTCTCTCTCTCTCTCTCTCTCTCTCTCTCTCTCTCTCTCTCTCTTTCTCTCTCTCTCCTTGAGATTTCTTATCTTCTTGGGGGGGGTCATGTTTACTCTTATGACACATTCAATTTACACCAATGTGTAGCATGGATATAATGTGGGGACTTTCAGATAGCCTTCTATGGGGAGGAAGGAAGGGAGGATGGGGGAGGAATTGTGGAATTCAGAACCTTGCAGAGAATGATGGGTGGATATTACTGTTGTGTATAATTGGAAAGCAAATAAATGTTAACAAGCAGAAAAACATGAAACTTTTGATGTGTGAGTAAAATAAGTTCTGGAAAATGTTTTCATATTTTAATTTCCATAGTGTTTGTCTCCAGTGTGTATGTTCGAATGAAACTATGAACCGACGTTCAATTGAAGGACATTGTATTACATCCATAAGGCTCTTCATGATCAATAATTTATTGATGCTAAATTAGTCTGGTATTTTCCTATTGACCTTTTTGGCATCTTTCTGGTCTTTAAAGAGTTTCTTCCCATTATGAATCCTCTGGTGATTAATTAAATTGTCTTTTTAACAGGGGGGTTCACCACATTTTTGACATATACAGTTACATTTCATCCCAGTGACTTGTCTGCTGTTGAGTGAAATTTGATGTTCACCTGAAGTCTCTGTCACAGACACTACATTTATAAGATTGTTCTCCAATAGGATGTCTCTGATGTATTATAACTGATGACTTTAGAGAAATGGTTTTTCCACATTGACTACATTCATAGCAATTTTTTGTGATGCAAATTTTCCATTGAGTTTTAAATATATAAATCTTCTGATATAACCTAACAACTTCTCACATTGACCACTCATGAGGTTTGTTCCTGGTGTGAATTCACTAAGGATCAATGAGTTCCCTTCTGAGTAAAAGTTTTCCCACATCTATGCCACACAAAAGGCTACTTTTCAGAATGGTTTCTTAAGCACTGAATGTGCTATCTATGCTGAAAAATTCTCCTTTTCTCATTACCTTTATCATATATCTCCTCAATTTGGGTTTTTCGATGTCAAGAAAGGTCTTAATCTCACCTAAAGTCTTTCCCATAGATGTTATATTTATGCTTCTTTTGTTCAAGATTTCCCTGATGAAGAAAAAGTTATGACTTATGATTAAGGGTTTCTTTTCTGCCATTTCCTTCTTCAGTTCATTTTACAGATGAGGAAATTGATTCAAAGCAGGTTAAGTGACTTACCCAGGGTCACTCTGCTAATAAGCTTCTGAAACCAGATTTGAACTCAGGTCCTGCTCACTTCAGGCCTAGTTTGCTATGACTGAGCCATCTATCTGTCCATTTTATTAAATAATGGTTTACATTTATGTTTCAAGTGCTTTTTATATATAATATATTACTGGAATATGTGTTTTTCTTGAGTCTCCCATGCTTTTACATTTTATGAGTGAGTTCATCCTATTCACATTCACTTTTATGATCCTGAATTGTATATTTCTTTTCATCCTGTTTTCTTTATCATTTTCTTCTCTTTGCTCAATCATCTCTCTTTACAAGGAAGAGGGTAGTGGGAGAAGAATATGCTCATCATCTATGTTGTATTCTTGATGCAATCTCTTTCAACTTCTTTATCCCCTTCTCTTCTTCACTCTAATCCAGATCTCATGTTCTTTATCTTTCTTTCTGTCCTTTTAAATTTCTGTTCACAATCCATCTTAATAGGTTGCAGATTTTTCTTGATTAATACTTCCCTGAACCTATCCTCTCATTCCTTCATCTCCTTGTAGGAGTAGGGTTCTGTCATTTATTTGACCTGGTTACTCTGTGCACTGTCTTTAGGTCTTTTGTGATGCAAACCTCAGTTGGTTGTACCTAGTCATTATTTAAAGATGACTTCAGAAATTTTGAATGTCTTAAAAAATGTGCTCATCTCTCTTATTTTTTTTAAGTCTCTTGGTATATTTTAATAATGATAGCAAAAATAATATAACAAAAATAATTTGGGATGTTACAGGTACTATGCTGAGTGCTTTATAATTATTATTTCATATATCTTCACAAAAACTCTGGGAAGTAGGTGCTATCATTATCCACTTTTACAGATAGGGAAACTGAGGTAAACAGTGGTTGAGCAACTTCTCCAGGGTAACACAGTTGGCAAGTGTCTGAGATTGGATTTGAACTTGCATGTTTCTGGCTCCAGGCCTGGCACTTTATTCACGGTGCCACCTAGCTGTTCTTATTTGAATTGTGGTCAGAAAAAAATATAATAATAAAATAAAAACAATAATAATCAGGAAATTTAATAGAGCAAGAAAGAGAGATTACAATGGATAATAATCAACTTTGCATCAAAAAATTCAACTTTCCTAAAAGGAAGGAAATTATGCCTTAATTTTGACTACTTAGTTTAAATTTTTTTGATCATTTAATTGGACCTAGGTTTTGTTTCTTTCAAATATAGTCTTTATACTTCCCTTTGTATTATGACAAATATTTTTCCAAAATTTCCAACTAAAACTTTGACTAGCTATGAATTTTTATGCTCTGTTCACATCTTCACCAAAAAGTTTTCTATTTTTTATTAGATTTGCCAAACTGATCATCACTGTATGATTGTATCTCAGAAAAATTTCTATTTCTATTATTATTAATAATCTTAAATAATTTTTTTCATCTCATTTTTTGTATTTTGTGTTTCTAATGTTGGAATCTTCATTTTCTTTGGCCATTTTAAAAAGGGAACTGTCAGTCTACTTGAAATCCTTATAATTTCTGGATAGTTGTGTTTTATATGAGATATGAAAAAATTGTTCATTCTAGTTCACATCTCTTGTTCTTAGTTACCTGAATGGAGTCCAATTATATAAAATATTTAACAGATTTTTATATAATAAAATGATTTATTTAATTAGTTCACTTTTTAATTCACTTAATTATTTTCTCTTCCACTGGCATCTCCAGTTTCTAGATTTGAAATTTCTGTTATTGGTCATTGAGGGATGTTTTTGGAATATATCATCATCAGTGTCCTTTAATCCTGTTGGATGATATGTGTGCACTCCATAGGAGTATGAAGTTTGACCTTCACCTTCTCACACTCTACCATGGAGTGCGTGGTCCATGTCCAACATGAACACCCCACTTCACTCCTCCTCCCAGGCTCTATTATTTTGCTCTTTCTACACACTTTTTTAAAATCATCACTTCATAAAAGCCAGTATGGGCTTTTCTTTCTATCAGATTCCCCTCACTCTGACTAAATTCAAACCCAAGTAGAAAGACTATAACTGACTCGTTATTTCCTACAACTTTCACATACTTTATATCTACATAAATATATCTGTTACATTATTTATCTATCTCTCTAGATTAGATCACACTCTACTCACTAGCCATCTCTCCCTCGTTTAAACCTGATCAATGGGTTGTCAATCAACCACTCAATTCATCAATATTTATTAAAAGTCTGCTGTATGATGGATGCTTTTACATGTAAATGTTTTTGTTTATATATATATATATATATATATGGCATATATAGATATATTTATGTGTCTCTCCATATAGAAGACATTTGTGTGTATATACATCTGTGTGTCTATGTAAATATATGTCTCTCTCTCTCTCTCTCTCTCTATATATATATATATATATATATTTAGTGTCTGACACATGACTGACACTTAATACAAGATTGCTGATCAATCCACTGATTGTTTTTCTCTAATACTTCCATCTCAGCCTTTCCTTCAATCAAATGATAGAATATCAAGGCTTTAGTTGTGCTTTTAAATGCCATATATAAGCATCAATGGAAAGAACCATTTATTAATACCTTCTTACATCATAGCTACTTTATTATAATTATATTTTCCATATAGATTAAAATTATATATATATATTTAGAAAGGTATATATAAATTATATGTTTATATATATAATTATATAGCAAAGTAGCTATTACAAAATAGGTTTTTAATAAATATTTCCTGATGGCATAATTGATTGATTAATAATACAAATGAAGGTGCTAAGGATCTGAACTTGGGTGGGGGTCATTAGGATTGAATTGGAAGGATTGCCCACTTGCAAAGAGGGGACTGAGCAGAAATGAATAAAGTTCAACTGTCCATCTCCCTACACTATCTCCAGTTGGAAACTAAAGGGAAAAAAGGGTAATGAGCTCATTTTCCCTCTTGGCTGGGTCCTGTGGGGAGAGCTCCTGGCATCTCGGTCCTAATAGTCACAGTCAAACATTGAAATTCTTTCCTCTTGTGCACCCAGCCATACTGAAACTAGGTGAAACCAAAGGTAGGTCTGATGCTCCCTCCTTTTGTGAGAAAATAATTGTAAGCAGAATGTTTCTATGCAGTCAGTGTGGTGCAGAGAAAGATCCAGAACCTGACTCAGGATTCTGGGTTCATATTATGAATCTAATCTGGCTGCGTGGTCACAGGTCATTCATTTAACTCCAGGTGTCTCACTTTCTATTTTAACAAATCGAAGATAGTAATTACTACACTATCCTTTTCATAGCTACTTTGCCAGCTATGACTAGGAAATGGGTTTGGGGAATATGGGAATTATCATTTAGAAAAAGAGGAAAATGAAATGGACTGATTGCCATTCTACATGGGAGGATACTTGATCCTATCCTACCTCACTGTTAGATCTCCAAATAGTGTCTAAAACAGTCTGTCTCTTCATTAGAAAACAATATGCTATGGTCAAATGAGCATGGATAGGTCTTGGAATAAGGAGGCATGAGTCTTTATTGCTTGTTGAACCTAGGGAAAAGTCACTTGATTTCTCTAAGCCTTAGTTTCCTAATTTGTTAAATAAGAATAAATCCCATTCACATTACTCTTGTGAGGCAAAGAGCTGGTAAAACTTCAAATTCCCTAAAATGTTACGTATTTTTATGTTTTCTCATTGGTCAAGTGATGAAAATGACACATGCTATTGTCAATAGAGAGATGGTTTCAAATTGAATTGACTGATGGATGGATAATGGATACACTGATAAATAATAGATTAATGAATGGATGGTTGGATAGATAAAGATAAGTAGGCAGATTGATAGATGACTATTGTGGTTTCCATTATTTTTCAGTCATATTCAATCCTTTGTGATCCCATTTGGGGTTTTCTTGACAAAGGATACTGGAGTGCTTTGCCATTCTTCAGTTCATTTTACAAAGCCTGGGTCACACAGTGAGTAAGTATCTGAGGCCAGATTTGAATTCAGGAAGATGAATCTTCCTGATTCCATACCTACTACTCTATCCACCGTGTCTCCTAACTGCCCCAGGAAATCACTATATGATAAATAGATAGATAGATAGATAGATCGATAGATAGATCAATAGATGGATGGATGAATGGATAGGTATTGTTGTTTGTCCTTCCTTCTTGAAGAGGACCACAACATCAGGGTGGTGATGTCATAACTTGTGAGTGATTGGATTTAAGTGAGGGAGGGCTCTGCAAAGTCATCACCTTCACTCTCTCATCTGGTGTCATTGGGATATAGTAGTCGGCTATAGATCCGGAGAGTAAGAGATGCCTCACTCCCTCAAAGAGATAGGTAGATGACTAGATGATAGATAAATAATGGACAGATAACAGATATTGAGAGAGAGATGGTAGAAAGATAGATAGATAGATAGATAGATAGATAGATAGATAGATAGATAGATGATAGACAGACAGACAGACAGATAGATACAGAGAGAGAGAAAGGGTTAATAGCTAGGTAGCTTGCTAGCTAGATGATAGATAGATAGAGATAGTAGATGGATAAATGGATATCTTGTGGTTTGTCCTTCCTTCTTGAAGAGGACCACAACATCAGGGAGGTGATGCTATAATTTTTGGGTGATTGGATTTAAGTCGGGGAGGGCTCTGCAAAAAGAGTCATCCCCTTCACTCTCTCATCTGGAGGCACTGGATCCAGTAGTCAGCTATAGATCAGGAGAGTAAGAGATGCCTCTCTTGCTCAGAGAGATAGCTAGGCAGATGACTAGATGATAGATAAATAATGGACAGATAAGAGATAGATAATAAGAGAGAGATGGTAGATAGAGAGAAAGAAATGTTAGATAGATAAATAGATAGACAGACAGATAGATTGACAGACAGACAGACAGAACATTTAATGTATAAAGGGCCAACAAAGTTCTAGACACTGTGCTAAGTATTGGGGAAATGTATAAAAGCAACCAAGACAATTCTTTTCCTGCAGGAACTTTTCCTCTTGGCAGAAGGCAAAACAGAAAGGAGGTAAAGATGGAGGAAAAGTCCTTAGCATTAATGCAGAATGTTCAGGTCTGCAAAGAACTTCACAGGCCTATCTTCCATGATCCTTACAAGCAATTTTGTAAAGAATGCAATAATCCCTTCATTTCACTCATGAGGAAACCAAGGGAAGGAGTGTCTTCTTGGGGGTCCCACAACTGCTAAGTATCTAAGGTATGATTTGGACTCAGGTCTTCGTGTCTCCCAGGTTCATATCCTATTCACTGCACTAACAACTTGTGTTGGGAGTAAAAGTATGATGGCAGGGAGACTGTTAGAGCAGGATGGAGTCTTGGTTCCTAGACAGAAAAGACAAAAGGCTTCCCTTTCACAGCTGGGGGAAGTCAGAAGAAGAAAGTCAGAAGGGTGGAGATGGTATTCTCTTTCATTCAGCCAATTGTGTTCTCTGGTTAGAACTAGGTGCCAGTAAAATTAAGGTTAGGGTTTATGTCTTCATCAGTAAGGGAAGAAGCTTTGCCTCCACATGTCCTACTACCACTCACGGGGCATCTTGCCAACTGGGCTTTTGGTCACAAGTAATGAGTGTGGTAGGGAGAGTGTGGTGACTGGGCAAGGGAGGGTCTGATGAGCATGTAAAGAAAAGACATGGTGAGTGTGGAAGGGAGGGTGTGGTGAGTGTGTAAGAAAGGGCAGGATGTGTGTTTGTGTGTGTGTGAGGGAAGGCATGTGAGTGTGTAAAGGAAAGGCCTGGTGTGTAAGGGAGGATGTAGTGAGTGTGTAAAAAATGTTTGGTGAGGGTGTGGTGTGTATGCCAGAAAGGGCATGGTGAGTGTGTGGAAGGGTGTGATGAATATGCAAGGAAGAGGATGTGCAAGCTAGGGTATGGCACAGAGCAATGCCACATATTTAACCTAAATAAGAAAAGTCTTGGGGGATCCCGGTTTCTGGAACTGGGTGAATTGGCCACCACTTGGAAAATGTACTAGTTCATTCTGCCTGGTCTCTTGGGCAAAAATAACAGCATTGAGTGAACATTAATTATGTCTGCAATGAGGTGTATGGAAAGAGCCACAGAGTTAACTGGTGTTAACTGGTGTCCAAATCTTGCCTGTGTCTTCTCTGAATCCTCTAGTCATGTCTCATCCTTATAAAGAAAGGGACCAAACAAGATAATTTCTATCATTCCTTCCTTTTTTTTTTGACAGGCAATGCAGTTAAGTGGCTTGCCCAAGACCACACAGCTAAGTGTCTGAGGCCAGATTTGACCTCAGGTACTCCTGTCTCCAGGGCTTGTGCTCTAATCCCCTGTTTCACCTAGCCACCTCTATCATTCTTCCCTAGTCTATATTATTCATCCTATATGATAAAGAACCACGTTTTGATTTTTTTCCAAGGGAGGGTGCCCTAATAATTAGAGTTTTCCATCAATAGAACTGTATTCCTCATGAGAGTGAGTTCCAGATCATTGAAAATATACAAGCAAAAAGAAAAAAACAAATATTTATTAAATGCCCATTAGGCAATTAGATGGGACAGTGGATAGAGCCTTTGTCTCCTTCCATTTCATAAAGGGAATCAGGAAGATCTGAGTTCAAATACAACTTCAGATGCTTATTAGCTGTGTGTCCCTGACCAAATCACTTCATCCTATTGGTCTCAATTTCTTCATCTGTAAAATGTGTGCTGGAGAAGGAAAGAGCAAACCACTCTAGTATCCTCAAAAAAAATAGGGTCGCACGTGGAAAAAAGTAAGTGCCCAACTGTGGCAAATATTATGCTCACTGCTTTAACAAGCATTATCATCTCATTTACCCTTCCCATATGAGGCAGGCATGATCTGCCATCAACCATTTGAGGTGGGTATTATTATGATCCTTTTTTTGCAGTTGAGGAAACTGAGGCAGACAGAGGTTAAGTAGAAAGCAAGCCAGACAAGCAAGCAGGAAAGAACTTTTATTAAGAACCTACTCTAGGAGTGGCTAGGTGGCGAAGAAGATAAAGCACCGGTCCTGGAGTCAGGAGTACCTGGGTTCAATTCCGGTCTCAGACACTTAATAATTACCTAGCTGTGTGGCCTTGGGCAAGCCACTTAACCCCATTTGCCTTGCAAAAACCTAAAAAAAAAAGAACCTACTGTATTCTTGTCCCTGTGCTAAGTCCCTTATAAATATATCATTTAACAACAATACTTAGCTCTCACTATGTGCCTAAGAATTTTACAATTATTTCTTATTTGATCCTCACAACAACCCTGAGAGGAAAGACCTATTATTATCTCTATTTTGCAGTTGAGGAAACCAAGGTCAATGGGGTTAAATGACTTGCCAAGGATAACATAGCTAGTAAACCCCTATTGTTGGATTTTAACTAAGGTCTTCCTGACTCCAACCCTATCCCTTCATGGAATTATTAATGCTTCCATTTTAAGGTTGAGGAAACGGAGGCAGATAAAGTTTAAATGATTTTCTCAGTGTCACACAGCACGTCAAGGGCTGAGATAGATTTAAACTCAGATCTGTCTTCCTGATTCCATGCCAACCATTCTGGTCAATGTAGCTCTCAATGTCCCTTTGTGAATGACAATAGAGAGGGTTCTTGCTTCAAAGGGCAAGATTGGACCAGTTGACCTCTGAGTATTCCTTCCAGTGCCAAGATTCTGAGATGTTTTTAAACCATTTGTTGTTTTTCTGAGGAGGTAGAGCTGAACTCTACAAGACTTGGAGTAGCCAAATGTATTATCGTGTGTTATAGGTTGTCCCCTCCCCTTTCCATCTTCTCTGCCTCCAATGGATCACATGTTGAACAACTCTGTAAGGAGATCACTATGTAATTAGCTTAGATGATCCTGAAATGATCGACATATCAATGATTTTCAATTTATTTCAATGAAGAGAGGACTGAAGAAATCCCAGATCTCTAGAATATCAAAGTATGGATGGTGTTGAATCTAGAGAATCTCCACAGGGAAACATGCAGAGATCATGGGCAAGAGTCTGTTTTTAGATGTTGGAACCGCGAAGACTCCTGGGGGCAAGGGGAAACTATGAAATCAATGATTCCTTGCTATTCCAGAAGTATTTCTTGAAGTCTTCTATGCTGGGTGTAGGGGTTTTAAAAAAGGGACAATGAAACAACAGTCCCCTCCAAAATCTTATATTCTATTTGGGTTGGGGATATAACATGTGGTGTTGCCTGTCTTGCTGTTCAATTGTATTCAACTTTTTGTGACCCCATTTGGAGCTTTCTTGGTAGAGATATTGGAATAGCTGCCCAATTCCTTCTCTAGCTTATTTTATAAATAAGGAAACTGAGGCAAATAGGGTTAAGTGACTTCTCCAAGGTCACATAGTTAGTAAGTACCTGAGGTCAGATTTCAACCCACTTCTTCCAGTCTCCAAGCCCAGTACTCTATCCACTAAGCTGCTGCATATCATATGATTTCTGAAAAAGATGTGTAGATAAATAATAGCAATAATTGATATTTGTGCAGATCTCTAAGGTTTGCAAAAGCATTTTGAATTTTATAGATCACATGATCTTCATGATAACCATGGGATGTCCATCAGAAAATCACACAATCATAGATCTAGGATTAGGAGGGATGCTAAATTTCAAGTTCAACCCCGTCATTTTACAAGAAAGCAAACTGAGATTCAGTGAGGTTAAGTGACTGGTCTAAAGACACACAAGCTGTTTCTGAGGAGGAAGCTTAATCTATCACTGACTTGTTGAGTCTACTGTTTAGTCCTCCTTACCACACTCCTCACTATACAATGAAGGAAATTGAGTCTCAGAAAGGTTATGTGACTTTGGTAGCTCAGATAACAAGTATCAGAAGCAGTATTAAAATTCTTTCTATGCTTTGGATTTTACCAATATTGAGAAACAAATATCCAGTTCTTTCAGTTGACTATTTTATGCACAATTACATACATACATAAATTCATATATACATGCATGCATGCATTTGGGTCTGTGTTTTTTTGCTTGTAAATTTTAACCGTATTATAGAACTCATCATTTCCCCTTCAGGTGGTACCTCCTTAAACATGTCTGGACCCTGGACACTGATGCATGCCAAGGACCCCACTGAGGATGTGATTGGTGGGAACCAGACCTCTGTCACCGAGTTTGTCCTTTTAGGTTTTTCCCATGTTCCCAGACTGAAACCACTTCTCTTCGCAGTGTTTTTGGGGATGTTTCTAATTACAATGCTGGGAAATGGCCTCATTGTCCTCTTGACTGTGGTCGACACTGCCCTCCACACACCTATGTACTTTTTCCTCCGTAACCTGGCCTTGGTGGAGATCTGCTTTTCTTTGGACATTGTACCCAGGATGTTAGAAAGTCTGGTGGCTGGAAGAGGCATCTCCTTCTTGGGCTGTGCCCTCCAGCTCTTTCTCATCCTGTCCTTTGTCTCATCAGAATGTTTCCTCTTGACAGTGATGGCCTATGACCGCTATGTGGCCATCTGCCACCCACTGCACTATGGGGTCCTCATGAATCAGAGGCTCTGCCTCCTTCTGGCAATGGCATGCTGGGTGGCAGGCATCCCAATTTCCCTGTTGTTCACCATTTGGCTCTTCCACTTTCCATTTTGTGGACCCCAAGGGGTTCGCCACTTCCTCTGTGACGTGGCACCCCTCCTGAGGCTGGTGTGTGCTGACACATCTATCTTTGAAGCCTACATACGTGTAGCTACAGTTCTTGTCCTAATGGTCCCATTCTTTCTCATCACTGTGTCCTATGGCCGTGTCCTGGCTGCTGTTGTCCAGATGCCCTCAACCACTGGGCGCCATAAAGCTCTCTCCACCTGTGCTTCTCACTTTGTTGTTGTGACTCTATTCTATGGCACAGCTTGTGTCATCCACCTCCAGCCCAAGTCTACCTACTCTCCTGAGAGCAAGCAAGTTGTGTCCTTGTCCTATACCCTCATCACTCCCATGCTCAACCCCATCATCTACAGCCTGAGGAACCAAGAGGTGAAAGCTGCTCTCTTGAGGGGGTTGCGTAGGAAAAAGGGGGCTGCCCAGATGACTTAAAATCCCTTGTCTGTTATTGGTTATAACTATTATAAAGCAGAGCAGTGCCATCATCAAGAGACCATAATCAACAGAATTGCTTTCCATAATCATCACTGAATCCATGATGGAACCAGGGATCATGTAGTCCAACTCCAACTTGAAATAAATTCCTCCTGAAGCAACCCAAACTATTGGTCATATAGTTTCTACTCAATGATCTTCTGTGATTTCAAACTCACACATTCCTTGTTTCTAATATCAGATCCTACCCCTGTGTCAGAGACTTTCCCAACATGAAAGGATCAGAGTCACCCTGGAAGACTTCTCATTTCACTGGTTCTTTTAATACATTAACAAGCCTGGAAGAAATCAGTACTTGAAACTTCTCATCAAAGTTATCTTTCATGGGAGAATATTGGCAACTGGGGAGAATGTGTTTGTGCTGTTATCCACTTCCCCTAAGAAAATTGAACAGAATGCTTTTATTGAAATGTAAATGAAAATAAACCAGAATTCACATCAGAACTCCCATAGGAGCATTCATTCTAACAAAGCATTTTATATATAGTAGAATTAGTTTAATCAGTTTCTTTTATTCTCAGGACCAGTTGCCTTCTTCACCTTTGACACTAAACCCCAAATACAGGGAGAGACAGATTTTTATATATTAAAAATATTTCTTCAAATAAGATTAATTAATTACCTAATTCAGTTTCTAATTAGATGAAAGATTAGGGCCTTTCAGCATCAAGAGGGGAAGAAGGAACAGATGCAATTCTCTGAAACCAGAAATAAAGGAATCTCACTATACCCCAGTATCTGTGTTCAGTTAAAGGGACATGAAAAAAAATTAACTGTAACCAGTACAGGGCCAGTTTTCAGATGAGACATATAGGTTACTTGAGATGCACAACTGTGAGAAAACTTCTTGTTTTGATCTTTGGATCTTGTTGGGTTTCTGGTCAGAATAATCTAGGTTCTCTAAGCAATAGGTAGAGATGGTCTAGCTTCCTCCTTTCACCTCCCACACACATACAGGGCTGGGTTCAATGATGCAATTATATTTACCCCCAATTTCCACAACGGAATTAAGTTTTCTCACTAAATAAAATTTGAACTAGACCCATATATATATATTTGTTTTTTCTTTTTTTAGAATTTTATTTAAGGTAATGGGATTAAGTGACTTGCCCAAGCTAGGCAATTCTTAAGTATCCGAGGCTGATGTGAAATCATTCCTCCTCATTCCAGTGCTCTATCCTTTGGAATACCTAGCTGCCCCTGAGACCCTTATATTTGAATTAAACGGGAACTGAACTAGTTTCAGTACTGAGTCACAAGATGGAATCAATATGGTTCACTCAATTTCCACAATTAACTATTTGCTGTTCTTATCCCTTTAATTTACTCAATCTTGTTAGTACCTATGCTTGTTTTGTGCTATCGAATCTAACCCTAGTCTGAGCCCTATTCCCAGTTTCTAACACAATGTCTGTCACACCATAAGCCCTTAATGAGTGCTTAAGTGTCGACTCTTCCCCAGATCACACTCCTAGCTAGTCATCTAGGAAACTGAGATTCAAAGCTCTGTTCTGCTAATTTCAGTACCTTTCCCACTGTATCATAATGTCTGAAGATGCTGTTTTATATGTAAAGAACATGGGACTTGAGGTCTGTGTTTGAATCTTGATTCTTCTTCACCTGCTCTATCTCTTTCCCATGACTGGACTTCTCTCCCCCTGCCCCCCAAAACAAAATGGGGATGGAAACTCATAGACTAATAGATTTAGAGAAGCAAGAAACAGTAAGGGTCAGTCACATCCAAATTCTCCTTTTAAAGATGAAGACAATAAGATCTTCTGAAGTTAAGACTTTTCCAAACACTTAGCAAAGAACAAAGCTAGAATAAGGAGCCAGATCCTTTGGATCCAAATTCAGTATAGTTTATCTCATGACATTGTTGGGTAGAAAGAAATTTGTAGACCCTGTAATGTTATAAAAATATGGATGATGATGATGAAAATGATGATGATGATGATGATTTCATTGTAATTTAAAATATTCCCCAGAATTTTCCTAACCTAACATAAGCACTAACCTAAAATATAAAAGAATAGGTTGGGTTTTAAGATGCATGTAGATATAGGATGCATATACATGGATACATGCATATGTATTATGTGAAATATAGGCATACTCATGTCTATTTTCATAACTGTATATAGATATGCCCATATAGATAAATATCTATAAACATGCATATATAGCTGCACATATGTATATAAATATATGTTGTATGTTGTATGTGTATATGTGTAACTTGATTTTTTATTACTCAATTATATTTCAATTTTCATTCCTAAGGACTAAGAATATAATATTAAGGAAGTTGAAAGGCAAGTCCAGTTGAAGATGTCTTCCTTCCTGGTCTGAAATTCTCAGTAATAGAAATTCACCTCTTTGTGTAAAAGATACTTATCATATTACCAAATAATATTGGATTCAGTGGGGTTCTATAATAATTTAAATCACCTGACATTACTGACTATGTGACACTGGACAGGATACTTAACCTTTCACTGTTTGTCTCACAATTTTGTTTGAAGGAAATGCTTTTTAATCTTAAAATGCTTTAGATATTCAAATATTATTATCTTAATAAAGTGGAAAAAATTCCAAGTAAAAGTCAAAGAAGCCAATAAATTTTACTTGTTTAAACAAGGGGAACTAGACTCAAATTGTTTTGGACAATTTCAATTCTATAAGTATCAGCTTCTAATTTTTCCATATTTAAAAGGGAAAAGAGAGATTCCCTGGGACCATCTTATGGTCACTTAATAAATGGTAACATGAAGAGCTATCTTTTCTGAAAATCTGTTCACCCCTGCCCATCTCAATTTGCTCCTCCAAAGAATAGATCGATTCATCCATCATCTGACTCCTTGGTTTACTTTGTAAAAGTTAATTAAAATCCTGAATGAAATTCATGAAGACTCGCTTCTTCCATTCTCTAAGAAACATTGAATTTCATACTCTCATTATTAGGTATCTGATATCATCCCTCAACCAGCTTTTCTTAAAGTTATCAACCAATAATCTCTTAGCTGCTCAATTCACTTGCCTATAATGTTCTCTTTTTCATCTCCATTTTTTAGTTTCCTTCACAACTCAGACCAAGTATCACCTTTTGCACAATACCTACTTCTCTTCCTTCCCCCCACCAAAAGAAATCTACCTTGTATTTCTTTGTAAATATTTTGTTGATATGTGTATACAGATGGAGCTAAGTGGTGCAGTGGTGAATTGACACAGGCTAAGGACTTAGAAGTGAGTCAAAAAAAGAGGTACAAGGAAGTGCTGAAGGTTTCTCTTAAAATCTTTGGAACTGAATGTGCAGTATGGGAGACAATGGCACAGGACCACCCAATATGTTATGTCCTCATCAGAGAGGGTGCTGTGCTCTGTAAAGAAGGCAGAATCGAAGGAGTTTAAAGGAGAAATGAGATATGTATGCTTAGAGAATTCACCCCAGGTGTTCACATGGACATTTATGCCCAACCTGTGGTAGAGCATTCTGAGACCAATACTGGTTTGTTCAGCCACAGCAAGACATATTGTAACTTGCCTCTAAAATAGTGATGCCAATTTGGTCTTCTTTGATACCAAAGGACAAGAACAAACCAACCAACCGACCAATCACCTGATGCAGTGGATAGGGTAATGGAATTAGGAAGACCCAGGAGTATATTGAAGGCAGTTCCCAAAAGCTATTTATCAAAGATTTACTCTGAACTTTGATACCTTAGATAATGACAAATACCAAAAATCAACTTGACTTATTATTTTGTACTTTGTCTAAATATAAAAAAAAATAGAGAAAATGGTCATGCAGATTCTTTTACCATTACTTTTTTTCAAAGACTTCAGTTCGTATTCTCCTTCAGAAACTTCTTAGGTGAGTGACTGTGGGAAAATTACTTAACCCCTCTCAGCTTCAATTCTCTCATCTGTACAATAGGAAAAAAGAGAGTACTTAACTTTATGTATAGTTTTGTGAGGGTCAAATGAGTTCATAAATGTGGAAATGTTTTATTAATGCTTGATATTATTAATATATATTGTTTTCCCCCAACAGAACTTGAGCTCTTTTAACACAGAGACTTAAATTTTTGTCTTTCTATCCCTCTGTTCCTGGTTCCTTATTAACTCCAAAATTAAATATAAAATCATCTGTGCTGTTAAAACCTTCCTTAACAGCCTGATCCCTTTCTATTCAGTTTTCTTTACACTTTACTTCCCTCCATCTATTCTGAGATCTAAAGACAGAGCTTCATCACGGTTTCTTTCAGAGGACACCCCATCTTCTGACTTAAGGCATTTTTTTCCTATCTCCAAAAGCTGAAATCCTTTCTATCCTCAATTGCTGGCTTCCTTCCAGTTCCACCTGAAAGCCTTCATTCTGCAGGGACCCCTTTCCCTTTTACTTACATCTGCTCTCTGATGATTAGCTCCAATTTTTCCTGTCTCTATCTTATAGTGCAGCTATTTCCATGGTGTCTGTCATTCAATTATGAGGACTGGAACTTTTGTCTTTCTTTGTATCCTTAATACTTAGTATAGTACCTGGTGCATTACAGGTGCTTGTTGGTAGATTGATATAGGCTATCAATTAATAAATTAATGAATTTTCACTTATTAATCATTCATTAATCAATTATCAAATATTATTAATCGATTAATCACTGACATTTTCTACCACCTCATTTCCCTTAATCTTTTTGGACAAGTTTGAACCAGCCTCTTCTGATTGTTATTCACCATCCAACACTTTATGAAGACTTACATCTATGCTAGGTATGGAATACAAACATAGAAAAAGAGGTAATCCTTGTCCTAAGGAAATTCTTTCCTTCTGGGGAATAATGTGCACACAGAAATAAATATCCAACATTTGCAAAATAATTTCAAGATTACTCAGGACAACAGAATATCAACAACTCATTTCCCTGGCCTGTTCCTGGTTTTGAGGTGCTTCTCAAGCTTTTGAGTGTTATTGGGGCAAGGACCCTGCAAGAACCTCAGTTTCTTCAATGTTTTGTGAGAAACATTGTTTTCTCTCCTGCTTATACTCTGGTCTGTGGATGACCACAAGCACTTCCCTCTACCCTGGAACTGTGAGGAGGGTCCCTGCTCCTCTATGGCAATGGTGGGTTCCAGATTGTGACCAGGGTCTGGACAAAGCAAAAGAGTTAGAAGAGAGACTTCAACAGTGTTTCCCCACTCCATTACCTTCCAGGAGTTGAGCACTTAGGAAGCTATTGTCCAGTGAGTCCCTGCTGAGTGGCTCCAAGGACCTGTTTCCATTTCTCAGAGCAGGGCTGCCCCAAGGTCTGAGACTGTGCTGAAGGCCATCCTGGCCTGGGCTCCAGTGGTTTCCTACTGATCTTCCAAATTGTGCTTGGTAATCCTTGGCTTGGGAGATCTGAATACCATTTCTGCTGCCATGAACCCAGGCACCCCCAGGGACCCAGGTGCCCTTTAGGTTGTTTCTAGAAGGTTAGGTGGCACATGATTCTGTGCTGCTGGCCCCTCTGACATAGGTGGAATAGAGCCTTCCCACAGATCTTCCATTTTACCTTGGATTGGAGAATTGTCTCACTGGGTCTTTCTTTGGCTTCTGCCTTTCCAAAAATTAGTTAGAGACATAATTGTAAGGCCTTTGGAGTTTCTTGGAAGAAACTTTGGGAAATTCTGCCTCTAGGGCACCATCTTGGCTCTGCCCTCTGTTTCATTTTATTTTAAAAATATTTATTGTCTTTATAAATATTGTATCTTCAAAGTGCTATAAACTACTCAAAGTCGATGATTTGTTTATTCATTTTATCATTTATTTTTATTTATGAATTCATTCATTTATTTATTCACTCATTAATTTTCTCTCCAAAGTTATTGGCTTCATGTTTAAAAGTGTTTCTTGTGTGTAAGAAAATTTTTTAAAATTGAATTATCTACCAACAGTATTTAAAAGTGCTAAAAATCATAATTAGGATTATTAAGAGGATTGCTTCTTTATTGCTTTCCCAAAGCAACTATTCTGCTTCTCTGATGATAGTGTTCTTTGTTGATTGTGTTGATTATTCACTCATTTCAGTTGTATCTAAATCTTCATGATGTCACTTGTGGTTTTCTTGGCAGAGATACTGGAGCAGTTTGCCATTTCCTTCTCTAGTTCATTTTACAGAAGAGGAAACTGAGGCAAACAGTTGATTTGCTCAGGGTCACACAAATAGTAAGTGATCTTCTGACTCCTAATTGTGTAAAAAGAGCAATTGAAATATCATTTTGAAATGTTACATAATTTATAAGTGTGATGGAAACAATTATGGGAGTCACTCTGTTGTGTGATATCCCATTTGCTGGACAGGAGTCTTCCATTCCATGAAATATTTGTGAATCTAAGTTTGCAACTTGGTGTCTTCTCTTGGGCTATGTTGGCTTTGACTTGGTGCTGAAGACTTTAAATTGGAGTATGATACTGGATCTCTTCTATGTCCCCAAGGACTTGGTTTTACGATGATGGAAGTTAAGCCAGGGTTCATGTCTAGGTATAAGTCCATGAACTGGTCCCATTTTAAAGAAAGGGCAAAGTAAGAGGTTCTCTGTTGGCTACCTGGTCCTCTTTATGTTGGGTTAAGAGGGAAGTGGGTGGAAGTCCTTGTTAAAAGGAACTGTTCATCTCAAAAGGCTTTAAAAGTAAAAACAAAAACCAAAAAGACTTCTATTTTTGCTCTCTCTTCCCTTCTTCCACCCTCTAACAGGTCTCCCTTGAGTTTCCTGACAGAGGGAGAGAGATACCCTCCCTCTCCTTGATGAAGGACAGCTCTGATGGCTACTGCTCCATGATAAATGAATACAGGTACTTGCCTACATGAGTCTAACTTTAACTCCATCTTCTGCTCTTGTTTTCTTTTCTTTTTTTTTAGAGTCTTCTGTGTATTTATTGTTTCACAGCAGAATGCCCAACACAGATCATCATAACTGCCAAATAGTCAGCTGTGCAAAATAGTATATATATATAGTGCTTAAGTACAAATGGGAGACACGATTTTTTTAAAATAAATACTTAAACACAAATTTATGGTCCTACAAAAGAGCATTTAAACTAGATGGTCTAAGTTGATCTGCTTTCTTGGACCCACAGTAACTGTTATTTTCCCCAAAACCAATAGAATCGATATGCAGAATCATCATCAGTTCCACTGTGTGAATAATGGATCACAATAAATGAGTCCCTTTTTCTAAGAGCTGTTCTTGGCTCTTCTACAAATATGATCTGGCCTGAATAAAAAGACAACAGGAATTTCTTGAAGGTCAATGGTCCAAAAATGCTAAATATGGTTAAGTATTCTACATGATCTATATTTACTATTTCCATTTTTAGTTAGGATGTTCTTAGATTACTTTCTTCAATTCATCATACCGGTCGAGCATGAAAGCCCCACCCATGCCTCTCGGAACATTGGACCAAGCACCCTTGAAGAAAGCTTTCCCACCTTCATCTTTAGCGGTTTTCCTCCAGCAGTCAATTGTACCAGTGTACATGATATCAGCTCCTTTGCGTCCAGACTGCATCATCATTCACTGCCTTATGGTATCAAAAGGATAGGAGACCACACCTGCTACAGCAGTCACTGTCTGTGCAATCATCCAGCTTACCATAATGTGAATGTTCTTCGGATCTTGGAGCATACCTTTTGCTGTATCATAGATTCCAAAGTAGGCTGCTCTATAAATAATGATACCCTGAACTGAGACATTAAAACCTTGATACAAGCCACGAATTCCATCAGACTTGGTGATTTTTACAAGGCAGTCTCCCAGGCCTTTGAATTCTCTTTCAGTGCCAGACTTCCCAACATCAGCCACCAAGCGGGTTCTTGCAAAATCCAAGGGACAGACAAAGCAGAGAGAAGTGGCTCCAGCTGCACCACCAGAGGCAAGATTGCCAGCAAAATACCTCCAAAATTGTGTGTGCTTGTCCGCTCCTCCCCAAAACACCTGCTTATACTTATCCTTAAAGGCAAAGTTAAGGGCCTGGGTGGGGAAATATCTGATGACATTTGCTAAGTTGCCCGGCCAGAAAGAAAGCATCCCTTGTTCCTTTGCAATTCGGACTATACAGTCCATAATGCCTTTGTACTGCCTATCTGCAGCAATTTGTTTACTTGCATGCTGCACCTGCAACAGCAGCTTGACTCTCTGGATGCGGGCCACCGAGGTCTTGGAGATGGCCACGGCGATGCCGCCGGCCAAGAAGCCCTTGGCGAAGGAGATGGCCTGTTCCGTCATGGTTGCGGCGGGAGAAGGAGCTTCAGTTAGGAGGAGAAAGCCGGAGAGAGAGGGCCGAAAGCCGGAGAAGTCGGTGCCGCCCGCACAGCCACTCGCTACAGCTCGGAGCGAAAGGCTCTTGTTTTCTTTTCTGAACAGAGGAAATAGAACAGCAATCCTGAGGAAGATGTTTCTTGTATTGGCATCTAGCTGGTGAGTTCAAGAGATCTATAGTTATTGAGTTTGTGTTGATAAGAAAGAGATCCCTTATGTACGTACACTCTTCTAGGACAAGATCACTACCATCAGGACAGCTAGGTGGTATGGTGGATAGAGCAGTGGCCCTGGAGTCAGGAGGTCCAGAGTCCAAATTTGCCCTGAGACACTTAATAATTACCTAACTGTGCAGCCTTGGGCAAGCCACTTAACCCCATTGCCTTGCAAAAAACTTAATAAAAACAGATTGCTACCATCATGAACACCTGACTGGTCAAACTATCTGGACCTTGAGTTCTTTTCTGGAAAGTTCAGACTGGGAAAGTGAAACTTTTTAATGCATCTCAAAAATTGTCCAGGAATTATTTTTTAATTTCATGGGAAAATGAAATGTAGGTAATTGATAAAATATACTTCTATTTCGTTTTCTGGGCTTCTATGAACCTTTTGAGTTCTATGTGCATTTTCTTTCTTGTTTGTGAATGTTGTTGCCTTCTGCTTCTTTAGATTTCTGTCTTTACTCCCTCCCATGAGAGTGTAATAGAAATGATGGTTTACTTTTTCTGGGCTAAGTATTTGTTGACATGTGCTTATGATTCCTTTGGGTTTAAGAACTTCTTTTACTATGGAAGAAATAAATAGCTGTCCTATTTTTGATATGCATTGAGTATCTTTTCAAGGAAGCTTCTGGTGAGTTTACTATGGATCAGTCTTAGATATATGAGTCAAACCTAAGCCATGCAAGAGATTTTCTGCAATTGTGGGATGGAAGAATGATGAACTAGTGTATGAGAAAAGTCTGACTCCTCTTGGACTCCAGAATTAGATTTACCTTGCCCAAGAACTAAAGAATCTTGGGCATATGCCACACAAAAGAAAAATCAAGGTGAAAATGAATAGTGACCCTTAGAATAGTTACATAAAATAATCAAGATTAATTCAAAGGAGCATAGGACAGAAGTTGACATTGTTAATTAGGTTAAAAAAACTGAGAGAGTATCTCAAAAATAAAAGATCATTAGTACTGGAATCTTTTGAGATACTTCTAGGAGGTAATGCTTCGCCCCATTTGGCAGTTGATTGAAGCAAACAGAGTGACTTGCCCACAGTAACCATCTAATAAGTACCTGAGGCCAGATTTGAAATCAGATCTCCCTGATTCCTTCTCTAGTAATCTAGCTCACCACCCACTTGAACAAATAAGAATTTTCAAAACCTATGAATTTTATTTTTAAGAGATAATACTTATTGGATAAGTAATACAAAGGGCAAATGAGATTTCCTCCCATTTTATAACAAACATTTTTTAGAATGAGATAATGAAAGCAAATAACCTTGCTGGTGGTCCTTCCCAGGGTGATGCATTTTCATTGGATTTAAGTGAAGCAGAATTACACAAAATCATTTACCTCACTCTTTCTTCCAGAGACACTGAAGTCCAGTGGTAAGACAGATGTCAGGACTGGTGATGTCTGGAAATGCAGTGGATGACTGAACAAGCTCAAATCACTCCATAGCACCTGTTTCAATCATCTTTATGACTTTTAGAGCCAATTGTTCTTATGTTTGGGTGTAGGGACCTCACAGACTCACAGAAGGATTTGAGAGTCTTCAGTTAGCTTCAACTTGGTTTAGTCCATTTGTCAAGGAGATTTTAACAGGGTGTGGCTGCTGTACCATCTTGGAGCCACAGGTGGACACCAAAGGTGGATGAACAACCCACAAAAGGGCATGACAACCCTTGATTCTAGAGGTATTAATCTTCCTGAATTCCTCACCTTCCAATCACTTTGTAGACTTTAAATGGTACAAAAATATGAAATTTTGTTGTTATTAGGAACCTTCCCCCAAGCTCTGAAATGGTGAAATAGTAATGCAAAAAGAATCTCTAAAATGGGATTGATATGTCTTCCCTAACTACTTCCAAAAGTTGTCATGACAATGTGTTGAGACCCTCCCTCCAAATCCTTCAAGTATATAAAAATGTCAGCTGTTATCATGTCCTGGAACTAATGATTCAAATTCCTCTATCCCCTTTAAAGATGAATATATAAGCCCACAGCTTCCAGGTATTTTAGTCATACAATATATTTTTATTAGATTTTATTTCTTTTCAATTAACAGGCATTTAAATTCTCTCCCTCCCATTTCTTCACTTGAAAAATATAAAAAAAGAAAGTCCTTGTAACAAATATGCATCATTAACTAAAACAAATAGTAATAGGTACCTACTAAGAATATGATTCTTCACATAAAGAAAGCAAATTCATGGATGGAAACAGAAAAGAAAGAGAGGTGGAAAGAGAAGGAGAGACAGAGAAACAGAGACAAAGAGAGATAGAGATAGAGAAGCAGAAAGATAGAGAGAGAGAGAGAGAGAGAGAGAGAGAGAGAGAGAAGGGGAGGTTGGGTTGGATCTGTTGTCATAGATAGTTATACAGCATATTCTTTATTATCATCTTCAAAGTGGTCAAAGGTTTGAAGTCAAACAGAGGTAAAACCTTATGAACAATATTATTTTTGACTATCCCATCACAATAACAGAGTTGTAGTAGATCTTATACCAAATCTGATGGGCATAATGTCCTTCTCCAATTTTGGCCAAGTGATCTCCCCACTCCAACAACATTATTTTTCCTTTCTTTTTAAAATAATCAGTTATCTTATTCTGAACTTAACAAATACTAAATAAAAGAATAATTTCCAAATATATAAAAGTTTGTCCATCTCATAATAGGTAGCATTTCTATTGTGCACTGAGGTTCACAATGTACTTTACAAATATATCAGTCTCATTTGGCCCTCATAACCTGGGAGGTAGGTCTATATTATCCTCATTTTTGATGAGGAAACTTAGGAAGTGAGAATTGAAATGACTAGCCCAGGATCTGACTCATGCAGAATTATGGACTCGGGTCTTTCTCATTCCAAGTCTAACACTTTTTTCACTGTGTCACCTAGCTATATCCATCACCCTTCTTTCATAGATCATCTTCTTTCCTTGGTCCTATAAATCTTGGAGAAAAGAAAAAGAAATAAACTTTTTCTATACTCCAAGCTATTCTCCAAGAGGAGCCCATATATGCCTCCACCCTTCTCAGTCCTTAAATGCCGTGAACTCTAGTCAGTAAATCAATCAATATTTATTAAATGAGTCAGTGTGCTAAGCACTGGGGATGCAGATACAATAAAGACAGACAGTTCTTGCCTTCAAGGAGCTTACTGTCTAATGGAACAAGACAACATGTAAAAGGAAGCTGAAAAGGGGGAGAGGAGTCATGGTAGAAAAGGAAAAGAAATTCCAAAGCAGTGCAGTCAGTCAGTTTGGAACTCTTTAAATGGATAAATAGATTTCACGTCTCCAATTTCCAAACAGAAGAGGTGGAGTATCAAGCCTGATGTGATCTCGTGTGATCAGAAGCCTGCCATGCTCCTGACTTTATCTTCTATTTTCTTTTGAAACTATAAGTTGATGATTAAATATTATTGTGCAGTGTAATTAGAATCATGCGAATCTTCATTTCTTAACTTACAAACCTCTTATAGGAAGAGAACTGACTTATACTATGGAGGAATCACTGTTTTCATGCAAATTGTACTAGAAGGCCTATGAGGTCCCTTACAAATCTGAAATTCTGTTTTTTTGTACTTGGAAATGTCCTCTAATGTCTAAAACATTTTTTTACATATAGTGGATGCTTAATAAGTGTTTTCATCTTTGTTTTTATTAGATATTTCTTGAGAAAATCCAATGACCACCACTCCATGCTTTTTGTGTTTCCTCACTTATCACAAGTCAATCCTGAACAATCATCCACATTCAAGGACATGTTCAGGCCTTGAACCATGCTGCCTAATTTTTCACATGCAGAAAAATACCTATCTTCTGTCCATCACCAAGTACAAAGGACACTGAATGTGAACATCTCCATTTCCTTCAATTTTGCAGATCTCAGTCTGTTCATATCTGTGAAACTCAATAAATCTGTCTCATGTCCTACTGAAAGTTCACCAAAAGGGGTCTTCCTGTCATGATGGAGACCTTCCACACTTCCTTCTGAGGTATGGCTGTACATCTGTCATTTCTAGTTCCTGTCAGATCACCAGTTCATTTTCACTTCCTATCATATATTTCTTGATAATGTTTTAATTTCAGAATATTTTTTAGAATATTTAGAATATTTTATTTCTTGCTCACACCTCCATACAAAGAATAAATAACTTATTTGAAGGAAACATTGTACAGAAAGAGAACTGAAATTCAGAGATTAAAGCTACAGAGACCAAGAAAGAGGCTTCTATAATATGCAAGATGAGTAGCAATAAGGGTCTAAATTAGAGTAGTGACATCTGCAGACAGAATAGATATGAGTGATGATTATGCGCAAAAAATGGCTAAAATACAATTGTCAAGAAGGTAAGGCAATCATATAAAGTGTGGTACAATAGTTCGAGGATTATAATATGATTATAATTATATATGTAATAATAATAATAATAATAATATTCTTAGAGAAAAGTTCAATTCCTTAATGTAGAGGACAGTGGGGCTGCAGTATGAGAGGAGCACAGGAATCACATTTGCAGATCAAAATGGCCACACACAAATGCAAAACTCCCACATCACATGCATTGGGAAAAGTTTAACAAAAGAAATAAAAAATACAATAAAACAAGGTTAATAATTTGTGGTTTTCTAAGTTAATATGTGGCCTAAATCAATATACATACACATTCCATTCTATTTGAGTTTAACAGTACTAGGGTGGGGTCTTAAAAACAAAAAGGACATATATAGACACGAAATGATAGAAAGAGAGCATGGAACTGTTCTAATTTATGTAGGGTGAGGGCATCTATCACAGATATAGAACTGGAAAATCTTCTAGTTTTACCTCTTCATTTTAGAAATGAAGACACTGATATCCCCAAAAGATAAATGAATTAATGCCTTGCAGATATGACAGAAGCAGGATTGAAAGAAAAATCTTTTGTCTTCACATTTAGTATTCTTTCTGCTGCAGAGAGAGTTCATTGTTTGTTTTGGGGGCTGTCAAATGACTGAATGTGGGAAGCAGGAAGGATGAAGGCAGCTAACATGCCAATGATGTCATGACCTGGAATGACTATAAGTAGAGGACAGAAAAGTCAGGAAGAAGTATGTCTATGACATGCTATGGGACACAATTCCTAGCTGTTCTTTTAGCTGGCAGAATTCTGATTGATCCTAATTTTGTAAAGGGTCTTATGAAAAGCACCTTGGAATTCCTTGTTCCTCAGGCAATAGATGATTGGGTTACACATGGGTGTGAGTACTGTGTAGATGACAGAGAGCAATTTGCTGAGGTTCATGTCTTCCATGCGCTTGGGTCGGGCATAGATGAAAATGCAGGCTGAGTAGAAAAAGCCCACTACAATCAGGTGAGAAGCACAGGTGGAGAAGGCTTTCAGCCGGGCAGCAGCAGATGGCATACGCACCACAGCTGCCCCGATGGCCGTGTAAGAGACCAGGGCAACCATCAAAGAACCATAGAAGATAACAATGGCTGAGATGAAGTCAACCAGCTCAGTGAGTTCTACATGGGTACAAGAGAGGTTGAGTAGAGGGGATACATCACAGAAGAAGTGGTTGAGGATGTTGGGGCCACAGTAAGAGAGCCCAGCAATGCAGGCAGTCTTGATGACAGAGACAATAAGACTGCCCATCCATGAAGCCATGGCCAGCATGATGCAGACCTGGGGTCTCATGAGAATTGGATATTGAAGTGGGCGACAGATGGCCACATAGCGATCATAGGCCATGGAGGCCAGGAGTGTGCACTCAACACAGATAAGCGTGACAAAGAAGAAGAGCTGGGTCATGCAGGATGTGAATGGCACATGGCAAGGCCCTGACCACAGCCCAAGCAGTAGGGTAGGCACTGTGACAGAGACATAACACATCTCTAGGCAGCTCAGGTTCGCGAGGAAAAAGTACATGGGCTTGTGCAATTCTGTGTGGCTCCAGATGAGAAAGATAATGATGGTGTTCTCCAAGAGAGTCAACAGATAGAGTGTGAGGAAGACAGCAAAGAGGACACCACGTAGGCCTGGCCTTGTCGACAAACCCAGCAGGATGAACTCCTGGACCCTGGTCATGTTGGCCTCCTCCCAGTGTCTTCCATGCTAAGAACAAAGAATAAAATCTTCATGGTATTTCATACTGTCACAAAGCTCTATGAAATAATTTGGAGGAAAATTGCACAAGGAGCAATCAATCTAACAACAAGCTTTCATTAAGTGCTTCCTATCAGGAAATGTTATATTGTAATGGAGAAGATATCATGGAATGGAATGGACGTTCTGTCTCAATAACAGGAATGTTCAAAATACATAAAGAGTAGAAGGAATTACTTGGTTGTAGGGATGGTGGGAAGGGGGATGCCTTTTGCAGACAGAGTTCTGAATTGAGTTGACAAAAGCCAGGTTTTTAAAGAATTGGAGATGAGGAGATAATAAAGTCCAAACATGGCAGACAATCAGTTCAAAGGCACAAATGTGGAAAGGATTATAATATAATTATAATTATATAATAATAATTAATACTAATAATATTAATAAAAGTCTTAGAGAAAGGCTCAATTTCTCAATGTAGAGGAACTGGGGCCACAGTATGAGTGGAGCACAGAAATCACATTTGCAGATCACACTGTCCACAAACAAATGCAAAACTAACTCCCCCCATCACATGCTTTGGGAAATGTTTAACAAAATAAATAAAAAATACAACAAACAAGGTTAATAATTTGTGGTTTTCTAAGTTTATATGTGGCCTACTAAATATATATATATATATATTTATGTAATATATATATATATATATATGTATATGGATTCCATTCTAAGTTCAAAAATATGGCTGAATTGTAGAATACATGGAGTTGAGTAAGAAATAAGATAACCAGAAATATAGCTATTGATCCAACAGTTGGGAAGAGTTTTATATGTTTAACAGGATGTTATTTTGAAATCAAATAGTAACAGGGAAACTGTTGAATTGAGTAGAGGAAATAAAACGTTTTCTGTAGGCCACAAGAAATAGTTATCTATAATTTCTACAGCACTTTCATATTGACAAAATGTTCTGTTGACAACATTCTTCCACGATGGATAAGGTAAATATGATTGTCTACATTTTAATGGGAGGGAAATTAAAGCTTAAACTCTGTCCATTTTGTAATTTGGAAGTACTGGAGTCAGGATTTAAACCCTAGTCTTCAGAGTTCAATGCCCCTTATATTATATCATCATATTTTATGCAAAGTTTATATTTTATAGACTTATTTTATGTTATACTTCCTTTATATACTTTATAGCACATTGTATTTCCTTTGGAATAATAATAAACTTGAAATTTTGTTTTCACTATAATTATTACCATTAAATGATAATGATACTTCACATTCATATGGCACCATGAATAGAGTTATTAGGGAAGAAAATGAAAAGTCTGAATAAGCTCTCAGGAGAGGAACCAGATTGAAAGCAGTAATAGAAATTTGAGGTTCTGTGGTCAAGACTTTCCTCATCATGGAAATCTCCTCTTGTGTTCTAAGATGACAATGGTTTGCAAGAACTAGTGATATCTATCCTGGATTAGAAGAGACTTGGGATGGGTGATGTGTGTGGGAAATGATAACTCTCTTCAAATATATGGTCATAAGGAAGAGGGTAAGATGGCTTCATGGCATAGAAGAAAGATCACAAAATCTGATATTAGGAAGAAATGAGTTCAAATCATACCTAAGAAAGTTTTAAATGACTAATATGGATCTATATTTAGAGTAGTTATGCATGTAGAGCCTATGTTAGATTGCTTTCTATCGGGGGAGGGGGGAATGAAAGGGAGGGAGATTGAAAAATGTAAAACCCAAAATCTTGCAAAAAATTGTTGTAAACTACTCTTGAATGTTGTTGGAAAAATAAATATTTTTTAAAAAGAAAACTGTTAATCTTGTAAACCTGAGCAAGTTACTTTAAAAAAATTATCTTGGGGTGGCTAGATGATGCATTGGGTAGAGAACCAGTCCTGGAGTCAGGAGTACCTGAGTTCAAATCTGGCCTCAGACACTTAATAATTACGTAGCTGTGTGACCTTGGGCAAGCCGCTTAACCCCATTGCCTTACAAAAACCTAAAAAAAAAACTGTCTTAGTTTCTTCATCTATAAAATGGGGATGATAATGGGACCTGTCTCCCATGGTTGATGTGAGAATAAAATTAGGTAATGTTTGTTTAAGGTTTTGCAAGACTTAAAGCATGGTATCCACATCAGTTACTAGCATGGTTATTATCATGAGTTATATTCAGTTATGGAAAACAGAAGTACTTAAGATTCATAAAAAGGCAAATCCTAACTGTGTATATGAATAAAATTTTCCCATAATAATCTACTTAAGAAGAGAATTCTGCATCACTAGAATTTCAGTAACCATTTGTTCATTATTCTTAAGAGTGAATTGCAACCTTTTCTGCAATGGTTTCTTTTACTTTGCATACAAAGAAATCTTTCTTCAGGTCATGGAATCACAAAATCTCAGGGTAGGAAAGAATCTCAGAATTTATATAGTCCAAATCATACCAGAATAAGACTCCCCCTCTGAGAAATCCTTGATACCTGACCATCTAGCACTTGTGGCATTATGGGATAGTATAATGCTAGCTTCTGAGCTGGAAGGGACCTTTGATGTCATCTAACACAAAATGTCCCTTTGCAGCCCAAATTACACAGGTGGAAAAGTAAAGATTCAAATCCAGATTTTCAATCTCCAAATCAAGACTTCTTTCTGCCTCACCATGCTGTTTCTCTTTCATTTGGAGATTGAATGGTGTGGGGTGGAAGGCAGAGGAGAAGGGGACATTACCTCAGAGTTTTCCACTTGTAAAGAGCTCTAATTGAAAGAAAGTTTGCACTGACATAAAATCTAATCTGCCTCACTCCTCTTATTACCTTGAAATCAAACCTATCCTTTGGGAACATGGAGAGGAAAACCTAATGTTTAAATGAACAAAGATATCAATTCAGGCTCTTCTTAGTGTGCTCATCTTCAGTCAATCAATAACCATTTATTAAGCCTACTATGACCCATGTGTTAATGCTAAATTTTATATATTGTGAATATATTATAACTAAAATATAAATATAAATTGTACACCACACACACACACACACACACACACAAACACACACACGCACATACACATACACACACTAAACATCCCTAGTGTATTTTGATACAATCTCAAGCTGATTTTGAAGTAATATAGCATCTTACCAGACCTCTTGTAGAAGTCTTTTCCAAAATGTGGGACCAGAATTAAGCATAATACTCCAAATATTCTCTAGTTCTGGGATGATATATTTTGTCTCACGCAGTCAAAGATTACACACATTTGTCTTGTGGGGTTGCCACTTCTCATGGCTGAGGCTATTTGAAGTCAATGAAAACCTCCCAATTTTTGTTTTTTTACTTGAATTGCCACACTTTCTTTATCTTTTATTTGGGAAATTTATTTTTTGAAATCCCTCTTTCTTCTCATCAAATTTCATTTACTTTGACTCAATGTTAGAGCCTTCTAAAGACTGGTTATTACTGCCAGTACTTATCATAGTCTATGGCGCATTGTAGATACTTAATAGATATTTGTTGGAACGAATTGTTCAATTTTTGATACAAACTCTACAATATGAAAAACTCATAGCCATATGAAAAGTGATCTTCAAACTGGAAATGACAATGACTGCAGCAGCTTCATGGTACTGTGACAATCAAATGTGATCATTGACGCATTAATAAGTTTAGTGTTATAGAAAAGTCATTAATAAGTATTTAATGCATTGAATTCAACCTATATATCAGCTTCAAAGTTTATCTCAGAGGACTCCCCCACAGATTCTCTCACAGTGAGGTTATGCTATTGAATATGAGACCCGGTTCAGAAGAGATTTCAGAGAGATTCTAAGTCTTCCAGCACAAGTGGTTGCCTCTTTTTTTTTTTTTTTTTTTTTTTTTTTTTTGCAAGGCAATGGGGTTAAGTGGTTTGCCCAAGGCCACATAGCTCGGTAATTATTAAGTGTCTGAGACTGGATTTGAACACAAGTACTCCTGACTCCAGGGCCGGTGCTCTTATCTACTGCGCCACCTAGCTGCCCCTGGATTGCCTCTTTGCTAATTGACCTTTTCAATTAGCACAGTGATTGATACATAACCACATAATTTTATACTGAATGATGTATAAATAATATATATATATATAATATAAATACATATAATTACAAAATAAATATATAGTGCATGATTTTTTTATATTAGTTAAACACATATATGTATATAAATAATAAATATATATTGATTAATTGACTGTCAAAGTTAATAACATCTTTCCAGTCTTCATATTTGTTACCTTGTGGTCATTCTCAAATCCTTACTTGTCCTCCCCCCAAACCTGCACCCTGTCCCCTGTTTCAAGTCTGTTTGCAAGTGTTCTAGTCTTAATTTCCATGATATCTCCCTCATTCATTCTCTTCTCAAATCCTCATCACTTCCCATGGGGACTACTGTATTGATATCCTATTGGTCTCACCTCAAGCTTCTCTCCTCTCCACACCATTCTCTGTACTGTTGTCAAAGGGATTTTCCTAAAACATAGTATTCATCTATGACCCTTCCATTTAAGAAGACTCAGTGGCTCCTCAGGATAAAAAGGTCAATCCCAGCAGACTCTGGGATGAAGCACCAACTCTTCTGTTTGGTGATTATCATATTTGTCATCTTGCCTCTAACCTTATTCTTCCTCACGTCCTTTACAATATAGAAAAACCAGTTCTCTTGCTGCCATTCATCCATGCTTATCCATATTCCATCTCCTTGCCTCTGTATGGACTGGTCCCCCAACTGAGAAGGCAGTTACTCCTTTAAGTCTTCTCTTTGAACCTCTGACTTTATTCAAACCCAGATCAAATACCAGATCCTACATGAGATCTTTCAAACTTGAACCTACCTTGCACTATTTTTTTTTTTTTGCTAGGCAGTGGGGTTAAGTGACTTGCTAAGGCCACACAGCTAGGTAATTATTAAGTGTCTGAGACCGGATTTGAACCCAGGTACTCCTGACTCCAAGGCTGGTGCTTTATCCACTACACCACCTAGCCACCCCTCTACCTTGCACTATTAACTATACTTACATTGTTGGGATGTTTTAATTTTAAAAGTTGCTTATCTCGAGAGAACATGAGCTCTTTGAAACCAGGGACAATTTTAATTTCTGACTTTATATTTCTTGAGGCTGGCATATGGAAGATGTTTAGAAATTGTATAAGCCATATAAACCTTAAAGTAATGTGCAAATATTATCTATCATTACCCTCATATTTCTTCCTTCTGTGAATATAGACAAGACTATTCTATTTTAACCTTTCCCATAAAAGTTGTGGAAAAGAAGAAGAAATTCTAATAAGTTTGGTTCAATGGGAAAAGTAGTAGATTTGGAATCACAGGCCATGATGCTAATCATGATTCTACTGCTTGCTACTTATATGACTTTGGAAATTGGCTTCCTCTCTATGGACCTCAGTTCTCTCATCTGTAATATAAGGAAGTTTGGACTGGATTATCTTGCAGGTCCCTTCCAATTCTAAGTCTATTATCTTATCATGTATGAATAATTCAAAAAACATTCATTAAGCACAGACTGTCTAACAGTTATGGTGATAGATTCTAGAAACGTGAAAGCAATAATGCAATGAATTAAGACAGTTCCTTTAATAATCTTATATTTGCTACTATAGAAGAGAAGAGTTAAAGATGAGAACCTTGGGATGAACTCAAATTTCAGAGGCAGAAGAAAGAAAATGACTTGTGAATAAGACTGAGAAGGAACAATTAGAGAGGTAGGAGGAAGATCAGAAGAAGAGATTATATTTAGTTGCTAAAAACTACTAAAGAACTATTTAGAATTAGGGATTGCATCTATAATTTTGCTGATATGGGGAACACTCAATTATCTCTGTCAATGAAAACAACACTTTCCCTACAACTTATAGTCTTTAGAAGTGTCCAGAGCACTAATGTCAAATGAGGAGCCCAGGATGATCCAACCAGTAAGTGTCAGAGGTGAAACATGAACCCAGGTTATCTTGGCTCTGAGGTCAGGTCCTGAAATTCTGAAATCCTGCTTCTTTATAATGACTGGAATTCCCCAGTCAGAGTTGGGGCAAAGACTGGTGTTACGAAATGAACTTCATTAAAACCAATCAGAACCAGTCTAGCCATAAAATTTTATTTATATTAAGACTATATATTTACCTGTTAGTTTTTTATTATTGGCTTATGGATTTATGTGTGCATATGAATGTGTGTGTACGTGTGTATATTTAATTAAGCCAAAAAAATCCCTTCAAATTTACTTTGACTGAACCAAAGAAAAAAAGTAGATGTCTCAAATCTTGGTGTTGGTAGGGTCTTCAGAGGACATTTGGTCTAGCCTCTTTGAAGAAATCACCTCTAAAAGAGTTAATGATTCCAACTCTACTCCTAGATCTAAGGCTAGACTGATTTTAGACTGATCTCATGTCCTTTTTCCAGCCATAGATTACTTTTTTCTCCAGGTGAATTGGCCAAAGAAAAACCAAGGGCATGAGGGCTCCAAAAAAAAGGGAGTCACAATATCATGCCTTGAACACAGTTGGAACAGATGTTTAAAATGGGTTTGCTTAAATATGATGGCATGAGGTCCTGAGGACACTGGATAGGAAATGGATAAATAAGATGGAATGACAAAGAGAAACTCAAGTGATAGGAAAATCTGATTACAATGCAATTCCTATTGGGAGGTTTTCATTGAGGGTCATTAAGGGTTTCTAAGCTCCTTAAAATACAAAAAAACAGATGTATACACATGAATACATCTGTAAACTTACACCCCAATGTAAATACATATATAAACACATGCATACATGTATACTTTCACATATATTATACATATATGCAGACATACATATGAAGAAAGCTGGGAAAGTCACAAGTACTGTCTTCAAGACTTGACTTGATCTAGGTGCTAATAGTCCTCCTTCTGAGCCATTTCTCTAATCAAAATAACCCTCATGAGACCTCATACAGAGTTGGTGAAATAAAAATGTTTTGTAACACCACAATAGAAATTATTATTAATATTACAATATTACTCAACCTTTCTCATATGTTCTCTTCATTCAGCCATTTCCTTCTCCTATTTAATCAGCCATGATAAGCAATCAATGCCTGCCCCCTACCAAACTGGCTCTTCCTTTTCAACTTCTCTTTTTTACTGTCACTCACCTCATCCATGGAGTTTTCTGTGATGAACTCTGAAAGGGCCAGTTGCCCAAGTCCTCCTTTGAGTCTTATAGATTTTACTTTTCTCCTGTTGGGCCTTTTCTCTCACTGAAAGAACATAAATTTAAATTAAAGCATCTCATCTGGATATCCCCATGGTCTCCACAAAGAATTCTTCCTATTCTTCCAAAGGGATTAGTGAGTTTATTTTGCAAATCTATAGAATTTCTAGTTTTCATTTTCCTCCATCTTTCTGTCAGTAACATTGACTATCCACTCCTCCTGGATGCTACCCCTTCCTGTGCTTTTCATGACTCTGATCTCTCCTTGTTTTCCATCACCTCTTGAATTGGTCCTTCTCCATCATTTTCAGGGATTCCTTTTCTTCTTCTTCCTGCCCCTTAAATGTGGGTGTACAAAAAGACACTTTCCAAGGTTTCTATTCATCTGTTTCTGTGGTTTCCCCTTCAGCCACAGAGCCTTATTTGATCCCTTTGTAGTCATTGTCTGTCACTGAATTTCTTAAATTAAATATGGAATAGTTATGTATTGATTATTTTGAATTGTGACTTTTGCTCACTTTAGTATTAGACTCTCTTTCATCTTTGAATTTACACAATACTTGTGTAAATTTCTCTATCCAACCCCAATTACCTGATTTTCCTAGAGGACAGAGTACTGTACAACCAGTAAGCAAGACCAAGGTTCAAGTACTCTCATTTGTATCAACTTTGGATAAGTCACATTATTTCAATGAAAGCAACTCTTAAGACCTAGATGAATTGCCAATTCATATTAGTGATAGTGCTTACAACAAATGGACTATCCTTTATATTTATGAAACCATAGATCTATGACATTCTATAAAGTATATCAAAATATTCTTTGGAATGCTTTAGTTGGGATTTGCAGTTGTCTATTGACACTGCAACTGCCTGGCTATTTGTATCCATTAGTAATTCAGAAGCAACATCATCCCATTATGATCATCCTCCCCAAACTCACCAGTTTCCCCATATTCCTTGCCAAATTCCTCTTCTCCCAGTCTTGCCATTTTTGTCTTTCTCTATGCCTCGCTCTCTCTCCTCACCCAAGTACAGTCAGTTCATAAGTCATTTTCTACAAGTATTAAGATGTACCAATTCACCCAGGTTGAAATCTTTTTTAACTCTTAGTCATAGTGCCCAATCATATTTCTAGATGCCTTACCTGAGTGTGATGAGTCACTAAGTTAAACCTGAGTCTCCTTTATGTTTCCTGGAACATTTCCCAGGATTATGCCCATGAAAGAACTAGAAGTACAGATGGTGGAAGCCTGGATGTACAACTAGGTCTGAAGAGTAGGAGATGCCCAAAGAGCTCCCAGGTCAAGAGGGCCAGGGTCATCATCTGCAGTCACAGATTAACTGTGCCATTGGAGAAGTCAGTGCCAGACTGTCTGTTTTCATATTCAGCAATAGAAATGTGTGATATGGTCTGGAAAATCATAGACACTGGATGATAGAACTGGAAGGGTTCTTAGAAGGGATCAAGTTTCACACTTCTTACAAATAAAACACCTAAGACTTAGAGAAATAAAGTCAGAAGAAACATGGTGGGCTAATCAGAAACTCAGGATTTAGAGTTGGGAGGGCCTTCAAAGATCATCTAGTTTAGATTTATTTAAAATTGAGGAATCAGAGGCTTATAATATTAAGTCATATTCCTGATTTGACAAGCCAGGATATAGTATTGGAACTCTAACTTAGTCTGAAGGTACTAAGTGCTCTTTTCCCTATGACAGGCTGCTGAAATTTCAGGTTCCATATTCAACAGGCAGATAGACAGGGAACCTTAAACCTGAGCTGCCAGCCTCAGAGGCTACTGTGAAACCTTTGGGAGTTGGGAAAGCAATGGTTGCCAAAACCCTTTTTTTCCCCATTGCTTACTCTGAGGTTGGAAAAAAGACAAAGTTACTACTTTGGACCTATCATCTAATTGGAAGGAGAACTCACTTGTCTTATAATCAGAAGACAAATTTTATTTCTAAATCACTGCCAGTAATTTTAGAAAAAAAAATATGTAGAATGGGAAACATACCACATGATTAAAGAAGGGGATATGTTGGATTTTTTTTAACTAGAAAGAGAAGGAATTTTTCAAACTATATGGACCAAAGAATTGAGAGATTCTTGTTGCTGTTCATCCTTCTACCTTGAAGAGGACCAATGGTGTCCTGGGGTTGATGTCTTGACTCAGATTGGATTGGATTTCAGAGAGGAAAGGCGGTGCAAAGTCATCCGACTCAGTCTCACCTCCAGAGTCACTTCAGTTCAGTGGCAAGAAATAAATCAAGATATCTGAAGATAGTCTCAGAGATTCTTAGTGGATACCAAGAAAATGAATTTGATATCTTGAGCATTCAAAATGCCTTTTTCCAGAATGGGTCATGCAGAGAAAAATGTGGAACCCAAAAGTTTGCAGAAGGATGAATATGGAAAACTACCTTTGCATATAATTGAGGACCAAAAGAATAGGACCTTCAAACTAGTTCACATCTTCATCTCTGATTTCTTGAACTATTTTTAACAACCTTGCTGTTTAAAATAAATATAACATTTCATTGATGTCTTTGGCTTTTTATATTAATATGATTTTCTTCAGCTGTTTTTCTCTTCCAAGTGATAGACATTATTGTTGTTCAGTTGTTTTTAGTCATACATGATTTTTTGTGACCCCTTTTGGGGTTTTCTTGGCAGAAACTGGAGGGATTGACCATTTCTTCCTTCTACTTATGTTACAGATGAGAAAACTGGCAACCAGTTCAGGGTCACATAGCTAGGAAGGATATGAGGTTGGAACTGAACTCAAGTTTTCTTGACTACAGACCTAGCACTCTAACCACTGAGTAACCTATTAAGGGAATAATAACAAATCCTACAAGTTGAGGTTCTTGGGGGGGGATTAAATGAGATAGCTATAGAAAGTACTTTGTAAATCTTAAAGTTCTATAGAAATGATGACTTTTGCCACTGCTACTGTGCTGCAACACAATATTGCTATTGCACCTGCCCCCATCGTCTAATTCATAGAGATGTGAAAATTAAGCTAAATAATTTGCAAAGTCTTCTGACAATTTTCAAGGACATTGTCAAGAACAAGCCAAGATGGCAGAGTGTCATCAAAGCACTCCCCATGATCACCTCTAAATACGTTTGAATAATGACTCTAATGAAATGCTAGCATGTCAACAAGATGAATTGAAATAATTTTCCAGCTTAAAAGCTTAGACAGCTTAGAAAGTTGGAAAGAAGGGTCTGCTGGCCTGGGGAAGAGTGGAGTACAGTCAAACACAGACAGCACCTGCTTTTGGGAAAATGAGCAAACATAAAACAAAACCAAAAAAAAACCTAAAGCAAACAATAAAAATAAATACTTCTTACCATAGAAAGCTATTATAGTGACACAGAATTTCAAAGCACACACCCAGAAGAAGATAACAAAATGAAAACTCTTACATCCAAAGACTCCAAGAAAATTATGAATTGGTCTCAGATCATAGAAAAGCTCAAAAACAATTTTGAAAATCAAGTAAGAGAAGTAAGGAAAAATTGGAAACAGAAATGAGAGGAATGTAAGAAAATCATGAAAAATGAATCAAAATGTTAGTAAAGGAAAAACATACACAAAATGTGAAGAAAATAATACTTTTAAATACTGACTTGTTCTACTGGGAAAAGAGGTACCAAAGAGGAGAAGAATACCTTAAAAAATGAAGAACTGATCAAATGGAAAAGGAGGTAGAAAAGTTCATTAAACAAAGTAATTCCTTAAAAATTAGAAGGGAGCAAATGGAAGCTAATGACTTTATGAGAAATCAAGAAACAAGCAAAGCCAAAAGAATAAAAATTGTAAGACAATGTGAAATATCACACTGAAAAAAAAACATCTGACATGGAAAACAGATCCAGGAGATATAATTTTGTTTTTATAATTTTATTTATTTTGAGTTTTACAATGCCTCCCTCAATCTCTCCTCCTTACCCTTCCCCCCCATAAGGTAGCCCACTAGTCTTCACAATGTTTCCATGGTATACACCAGTCCAAGTTGAATGTGATGAGAGAGAAACCACATCCCCAAGGAAGAAAAATAAAGCATAAGACATAGCAGAACCACATAGTAAGATAATGGGTTTTTTTCCCCTTAATTAAAGGTAATAGTCTTTGGTCTTTTTTTCAAACTCCACAATTCTTTCTCTGGATACAGATGGTATTCTCCACCGCAGATACCCCAAAATTGGCCCTGATTGTTGCACTGATGGAATGAGCAAGTCTATCAAGGTTATCATCACACCCATGTTGCTGTTAGGGTGTACAATGTTTTTCTGGTTCTGCTCATCTTACTCAGCATCAGTTCATGCAAATACTTCTAGGATTTCCTGAATTCCCATCCCTTCTGGCTTCTTTTTTTTTCCAAGTGAAATTTAATTTATTATTACTATTATTACAATAATTTTGTTATAAGAGTAAACATAAACCTCCTCCTCCCAAGAAAATGAGAAACCTCAAGAATAATGAGAGAGAGAGAGAAAAAAAAATGTGTTCAGATTCCAATGGCTCTGTCTCTGGGGTGAGTTGCTTTTTTTTTCACCATAAGTCCACCAGAGAAGTTGTTTCAATATTTTTCCTACAGTTGCTATTTCTAGCTGTACCTCCACTCTATTCCTCCCCACCTTTATTTATTCTATTCTCCAGGAGAGATAATTTTTAAAAAATCTTGGACTACTTTCAATCCATTATTAAAAAAAAAAACTAGAAGCCATGCTTCAAGAAATATCAAGAAAAACTAACCTGATATTCTAGAAACACAGGGTTAAATAGAAATTGAAAAAAATTCACTGATTCTCAAGTAACTATCAAAATGAAAACTCCCACATCAAGGAGAAAATATTGCAGGCAGCCTGAAAGAAACAATTCAAATAGGGAGCCACAGTCAAGATAGCACAAGATTTAACAGTTTCTGTATTAAAGGATTGGGGGTTTGGAATATGATACTGCAGAGGACAAAGGACCCAGGATTACAACAAAGAATCACCTACCAACCAAAATTGAATATAATCTATCGGGGGGAAAAAGACATTCAATGAAATTGCAAATTTTCAAACATTCTTATTTTTATTAAAATGTTTTTTATTAAATTATCTTAGGGTATCTCTCTCATGGTGGGAGAGAGGGGTGGGGAAATTCCAACATAGAAGCTCTTTTATGCACTTTGAAAGACTTTCTGTCCCATTCATGCCAGCCATAGGCTGGGGTCACAAATCTAATTGATACATTGGTTCCTATATATTTCCCCACCCTGATCATCATACTAATGAGCAAGAAAAAATAGATCTCCTTGAGCACGTGCAAATGAGAAGGTCAAGATTCTACTCTTGACCAGTTAAGGACTAGTTTCTTCTGATCTAGTTCGTCATATTTGGAATGTGATTAGAAGAACTCTCCAGTTTTGTGACTGGTTGGGGCCATTCCCCCTTTATAATGGATTTCAAAGAGGTCTCCCTCCACACCCCGTGAAGATTAAAAATGGCCTTCATTTCTCACAACTCCCCTTTTTCTTTTTAATAACAACTTGTTCTTCACACTTCATCAGCAGTGTCTTCCTCAAATGAATTCACAATCCTCATCCTCAATAGCACTACTGACTTTTTCTATCAATATTTTTACTTCTTCATTATTAGAGCCATACACCAGTCCTAATTTGCTGATAGAATTTTGTACTATTAGAGTTATAAACTGGATCAAACATGGGAGACATACACGGGCAATAGCATTATCCCAACTTAAATCAAATTGCTTACCTTCTCAATGAGGGGTAGATGGATGGGAAGGAAGAGAGGATCAATAGTAAGATTCCCAGCAACTGTTTGCACCATGAACCAGTAAACCCATTCATCCAAGAGGTACTAAATGGGCTTGTCTAGATTTGGATTTGAACATGTGCCGATTTTCTGATATCACTGGTTATCTCCTTTACCACCTGTACATTGTCATCTATCTTGAGACAAAAATTTGATAAGTTCAGTGTACCACAGACTCCTTCTTCAGCCAACAGGTAGTCTAATACCAATATATGTTGAATAATTGCCTCTCTTGTTAGCATGGCTTGGTCAGCCAGCAAGTCTAAGTCCTTAGTTGTCAAACATTCTGTATGAAAAGACTAGAGCTGAATAGAAATTTTAACATTCATTCGCAAGACTCAAGAGAAGCATAAAAAGATCAGCAGAAAGGGGAAAACAAAAGGGACTTAATTAAGTTCAAGACTATATTCTACATGGGAAGATGACAGTGGTTAATTCATGAAAATTTTCTTATTTGGGCAGTTAGTAATATGTGTGTGTTTGTAGCATGTTTGCATGTATGTAGGTGTATATATTCATATATACATATATACACACATATATATACACAGAGAACAAAGTATAAGTTGAATAGGAAAGGATGATATCTAAAAAAAAGTTAAAATTAATGCATGAGAAGAATTTTCTATAAGAAAGGTAAAGGGAAATGTAGAATGGTATAAACTATCACATAAAGGAAAGAATAACACTTTTTTTTACAATGGAAGGGAAAAGGGGGATGTGAAATTGAGTGAGTGATACAGAATTGGCTCAAATAGAGAATAACATACAATTTTTTGTGTATGTCTAGAGAATAACACATATTCATTTGAGCATAAAAATCTATTTTACCCCATAGGAAAATAGGAAACAAAGGGGAAAAGAGAAGGGAGGGCAGATTGGAGGAGTGGATAGTCAGAAAAAAAGCATTTTTGAGTAGGTACAGGGTAAAAAAAGAGAGAATAGAATAAATTCGAGGAGAAGGCGGATGGAAGGAAATACTGTGGAAAAAACTATGAAACTGAAAAAAAAATTGAAGCAAGTTTCTCTGAATACACAAAGAACTCATTTCTCAAGCATATAGAGAACTGAGTCAAATGTATAAAAATAAAAACCATGCCCCAAATGATAAATTAACAAAAGATATGAACAGTTTTCAGATCAAGTAATTAGAGTTATTTAAAGCCATATGAAAAAAAAACTCTAAATCACTATTGATTGCAGAAATGCAAATTAAAATATTCTGAGTTACCATTGCATACCTATTAGATTAGCTAACAGGACAGAAAAGGGAAAGGAGTTTGAGGGGATGTGGGAAAAATGGGACATTAATATGCTATTGGTAGAATTGTGACCTAATTCAACTTTTTTTTTAGGTTTTTTTGTAAGGCAAACAGGGTTAAGTGGCTTGCCTAAGGCCACACAGCTAGATAATTATTAAGTGTCTGAGACCGGATTTGAACCCAGGTACTCCTGACTCCAGGGCCAGTGCTTTATCCACTATGCTGCCTAGCTGCCCCTAATTCAACTTTTCTATAGAGCAATTTGTAATTTTGTCTTAAGGTCTCTAAAGCCATGCATATCCTTTGATGCAGTAATATCACTACTAGGTCTGTATCCCAAAAGAGAGTAAACAAAATAAAATGAAAATGATATAGATAGATACATAGATAGATAGATAGATACAAATAGATATGTATATGCACATTTATATATCTATATCTATCTAAATATATATGTATTTATGTTAATGTTTGTCCTTCATTCTTTTTTTTTTAGGTTTTTGCAAGGCAATGGGGTTAAGTGGCTTGCCCAAGGCCACACAGCTAGGTAATTATTAAGTGTCTGAGACCGGATTTGAACCCAGGTACTCCTGATTCCAGGACCGGTGCTTTATCCACTGCACCACCTAGCCGCCCCTGTCCTTCATTCTTGAAGATGACCATGACATCAGGGGAGATGATGCCATGGCAAGCACATGAATTGTATTTGATTGAGAGGGGGCTGTGCAAAGATAGCAGCCTCATTTTCTTCTCTGAAACCATCTGGGTCCATGGTCAGATGTGAATCATGATGACTGGAGATAGCCCTGGAGGTGAGGCAAGCAATATTGTCAAATGTAAATTGTAATGTGAATGATTTTACAATTCTCAACAATAAAATAATTCAAGACAATTCTGAAGGACTCATAATGAAAAATACTATCCAGCCCCAGAAAAAGAACTGATGGTATCTGAATATAGATTGAATGATACTCTTTTAAAACTTTATATTTCTTGAGGTATTTTGTCTATATTTTCTTTCATAGCAAGACCTATTATGGAAATATTTTGCATATATAATGTAAATCAAATTGCTTACCTTCTCAATGGGGTAGATGGATAGGAAGGAAGAGAGTATTGGGAACTCAAAAGTGTTAAAATGAATATTAAAATTTGTTTTTACATATAATGGGAAAATAAAATACTAAATGAAAAAAGAATGCATGTGCTATTTCAAGATTTAAAAATTGCTTTTATAAATATTTCATCTGAATCACATGACAACTATGTGAGGTAAGTGCTACAGATAGTATCTCCCCCTTCTCCTTCCCTTTCTCCCTGTCCTTCTCCTTCAGATGAAACAAACTGAGTCCGCAAAGAGCAACTCATTGGCATTAAGAGGCAGGGTCACTTCCTCATATACACATCAAACTCTCTCTTAAGAAACAAAAACAAAAAACAGTTCATGACTCCATTTATACAAAACTAGACCTCTAGTCTGAAAAATAAATCTTTGTAGGGGATAAAAAATAGTTGCCCCCTTTTTATTGGGTCCCTCTTAGATTAAGAGACAATCCTTTCTCTCCTTCTTGAGCATCCCTCCCCCCCCCCCGAATTTTGTAATTCCCTGAATCAACCCATATATCACTTAGGAGATTAGCACTAGTGAGTTTTCAGATATTCTCAAGATATGAAAGAGAAGCAATTGGAGAGTGAAAGGATTCCCTTTACAAAGTCTAAGTGGCACCAGTATCATTTTACCTTTTATAACTTACTTTTAATAAATACTGTCTTGAAATCTCTCTCTCCTAATTTTCATAAACATTGCTCTGCAGATAAGTGAGCAATGAAGGGAGTACCTGATTCTGGCCTTGATCATGACTGAAACTCCCTTTCAGGAAAGAAAATCACTCATCAATTCTCCCTCCCCAGAATCATCAATGGCACAACTGTAATCTCCTTAGCTAAGATATCTTAATACTAATAGCTACAGAATTACAAAGGTCTTACTTTACAATTTATTCTGCAGTGTCACTTTTCTGGTATTGAGACAAGTTTGGACTCCATTTGAATTTTTCCCCATATTTATTACATATAAATATACATACATATATATATATATATATATATATCATCTTTCTCAGGAATGAGATTACTACTATCAAAAATGAAAAGGATGATTTCACCACTTAGAAAGCAATATTTTGGAGTTATTTTTCCTAACTATGCCAATATATTTGACATTCTAAGAAATGGCTAGATATTTATGAAAATATAAATTGCTTTATTAGCAGAAGAGGAAATAAAAATACTTAAATAACCCTATTAAAAGAAAAAATAAACTGAACAAGACATCAATGAACTCCTTAAGAAAAATAATTCTCCCAGGCCAGATGAATTTACAAGTGAATTCTACCAAACATTCAAAGAACAAATAATTCCAATACTATATAAACTATTTGGAAAAATAAGCAAAGAAAAAATCTTTTTATAAAGCAAATATTGTGCTATTATTTAAACCAGGAAGGGTCAAAACAGTGAAAGAAAATTTTAGATCAATTTATCTAATGAGTATTGATGTAAGAATTATAAATAAACTTTTAACAAAGAGATTACAAGCAAGCTTTCATGAGAATAATACACTATGAGCAGGTGGGATGCAGTTCTGGTTCAATATTAGAAAAATTATTAGCATAATTGAACATATCAATAGAAACCTAACAGAAATTCTAAGATTATCTCAGAAAATGCAGAAAAAGCATTTGTCAAAATACAGCACTCATTCCTATTAAAAACACTGACGATGGGGCGGCTAGGTGGCATAGTGGATAAAGCACCGGCCTTGGAGTCAGGAGTACCTGGGTTTAAATCCGGTCTCACACTTAAGAATTACCTAGCTGTGTGGCCTTGGGCAAGCCACTTAACCCCATTCACCTTGCAAAAATCTGAAAAAAAAAAAAAACTACTGATGAGCATAGGAATAAATGGAGTTTTCCTTAAAATAAACAGCATCTATCTAAAACCATCAGCAAAAATTTTATATTTAATGGGGTTACATTAGAAGCATTCCCAAATAGATTGAGGTGAATCAAGAATGCCCACTCAGCACTATTATTCAAAATTGTGCTAGAAATGTTAACTTTAGCAATACAAACATTAAAAGAAATCAAAGGAAATGGAATAGTCATCGAGGAAACAAAACTCTTACTCTCTGCAGATGACATGATAGTATACATAGAGAATCCTAGAAAAACCAGTAAAGAACTATTTAAAACAATTACCAACTTTAGCAGAGTTGAAGATATAAAATAAACCCACATAAATCATCAGCATTTCTATATAATACCTATATAATATAATATAATACCAATATAATGCCTATATAATACCAGAAAACTCATGAGCTATATAAACATAACTACAAAGTACCTTTCCCAAAAATAATGTCAGATCTAAACAAATGGAAATATTTCAATTGCTGATGAGCAGACTGAACTAATAGACTACAAATGACAATTCTACCTAAATTAATCTATTATTTAGTGCCATGCAAAACTACAAAATGTTTTTAAATAGCTCTAAAAATGGCAAAATTCATTTGGAAGGACAAAAATGATCAAGAATACTAATGAAACTAATGAAAAAAAGTTAAAAAAAATAATGTCCTAGCCAAACCAGATTTAATAAAGCAAGAATCATCAAAACTATTTGGAGATGATTAAGTCAAAGAGTAGTGGATCAGTGAAATAGATCAGATACAAAAGAAACATGTTAAATGATTATAGTAATCTAGAATTTCATAAGCCCAAAGACTCCAGTTTCTGATATAAAAACTCACTATTTTGCAAAAACTGCTGGGAAAAGCGAAAAATAGTGTGGCAGAAATTAGACTAGATGCACATCTCATGCTTTATGCCAAGATAAGGTCAAAATAGGTTCACAATTTAGACATAAAGGGTGATAATACAAGCCAATTAGGAGAGCAATAGATAGTTAGTTTACCCATCAGATCTATGGAGAGAGGAAAATTTATGACCAAAAAGAGATAGAGAACATTATAAAATGCAAAATCAATAATTCTAATTCCACTAAAGTTTATGCCCAGATTCAATGCAACCAAGATATATTGAAAATGGAGTTCAATTTATAAGAATAAAAGTCATTTTCCAACTGTTAAATGGTTAATAGATATGAATAGACAGTTTTCAGAGGAAGAAATTAAAGCCATCTATATTCATTAGAGAAAAAGATCTAAATAATTATTGATTAGAGAAATGCAAATTAAAAAAAAAACTCTTAGATACCACTTCTCACCTATCACATTGACCAATATGACAAAAGAGAAAAATGATCAATGTTGGAGGGGATGTGGAAAAACTGCAACACTAATACATTGTTGGTGGAGTAGTGATCCAATCATTCTGGATAGCAATGTGGAACTATGCCCAAAGGACCATGAAAATGTTCATAGCAATTCCAGTACTAAGTATGAATCTCAAAGAGATCACAGAAAAGAGTAAAAAGGATGTACATATATTTTAAATAATAATTTTACAAACAATTTTACATATGTTTAAATAATATTTATAGCAACTCTTCTTTATGATGACAAAGAATTGGGAATTGAAGAGATGCCCTGCAATTGGTGAATGATTAAACAAGTTGTGGCACAAGAATGTAATGAAATGGTATTGTTCTATAAGAAATGATGAACAGATGGATTTCAGAAAAATAAATTTACATGAATTGCTGCTGAGTTCAGGGAGCCCAACCAGAAGAACACTGTATACAGTAGCAGCAACACTGTGTAATGATGAACTATAATAGATTTAGGTCCTCTAAGCAATGCAATGATCAAAAAGAATTCTGAAAAGCTTGTCATGGAAAATGCCAAGAGAACTACTGAGTCTAATTATAGATCAAAGTACCCTATTTTCACTTTAAAATTTTTTTTCTTTCTTGTCATTTTTTGCCATTTACTCTGATTCTCCTTTTATAACATGACTAATATGGCAATATGTTTAACAGAATTGTACATGTATTGTCTATATCAGATTGCTTGTTATCTTATGGAAAGGTGAGGAAAATGAGAGGGAAAAATTTGGAACCCATAATTTTACAAAATTGAATGTTGAAAACTATCCTTACATGTAATTAAAAGAATAAAATACTATGAAATGTAAACAAGCAAGAGCACAATAATGAAAACAACAATAGCGATCAGGACAATTTGCACAGCATGAGGGATGGAAATAGTCTATAATGAAGCTGCATTAAAAATTCAACTTACAAGAAATTATGCCTTAATTTCAGTTACTTTTTTATTTGACCATTTAATTGGACTTAGATTTTACTTTTTTTTTTTAGGTTTTTGGCAAGGCAAATGGGGTTAAATGGCTTGTCCAAGGCCACACAGCTAGGTAATTATTGAGTGTCTGAGACCAGATTTAAACCCAGGTCCTCCTGACTCCAGGGCCAGTGCTTTATCCACTGCACCACCTAGCCACACCTACATATAGTTTTTCAAGATAGTAATATCAAATTAAACTTTGATTTTATATGAATTTCTATGTCTATTTTTCACATCCCCAAAAGTTTTCTTTCTTTAATTAGATTTACCAAACTAATGATTATGTTACATGTATCATTTCATTGTATGTAAATTTATATTTCTATTATTAGTAGTAATATTAAGTGATTTCCTCATCGGGTTTTTTATATTTCGTGTTTCTAATTTTGAAAACTTCATAGTTTTTGAAAATTTTCTTTAAGAAATCAACTCTTGAGGCAGCTAGGTGGAGCAGTGGATAGAGCACCGGCCCTGGAGTCAGGAGGACCTAGGTTCAAATCTGGCCTGAGACACTCAATAATTACCTAGCTGTGTGGCCTTGGGCAAGCCACTTATCCCCACTTGCCTTGAAAAAAAAATCCTTAAAAAAACTATGTGTAATGATAAAGGAGAAGAATGGAGATAATATTTTTAAGAAGTAAAATCTGAGTCCAATTAAATGGTCAAATAAAAAAGTATGACTCAAATTAAGACATAATTTCTTTTAAGTTGAATTTTTAATGCAGCTTCATTATAGACTATTTCCATCCCTCATGCTATGCAAATTGTCCTGATCGCTATTGTTGTTTTCATCATTGTGCCCTTGCTTGTTTACATTTCATAGTATTTTAATCTTTTAATTACATGTAAAGAGAGTTTTCAACATTCAATTTTGTGAATTTATGGGTTCCAAATTTTTCTCTCTCATTTTCCTCACCTTTCCATAAGACAACAAGCAATCTGATATAGACAATAGATGTACAATTCTGTTAAACATATTGCCATATTAGTCATGTTGAGAAAGAAGAATCAATGCAAATTTGACCTCAGACACTTAATAATTGCATAGTTGTGTGACCTTGGGCAAGTCACTTAACCCCATTGCCTTTCAAAAGCCAAATAAATAATTTTTTTATAAAAAGAAATCAACTCTCACTATTATCAATCTTGAATTCCCTAAATTCCCTTGGATTTTGCATGAGATATTAAAAAAAACTTTTTACCCCAATTCATATTGTTGTTCTTACATTGATTTCAATTATGCTAAATATTTTAAGGATATTTTATATAATAGTAATATAATTTATTTAATCATTTTAATATTCTCCATTTCATTAGTTTCTCCAGCATCTGGTATTTGGAATATTAACATTGGCCATTGGAGAATGAATTTGAAATACATCATCACCAATGTCCTTTAATCTTGCTGGATGGTGCTTGGGCTTCAGCGAAGCACAGACTTTGGCCTGTACCCACACGAGTTCACAATGAAAATTCAAGGAGTAAAATTAGTAGCCTCATCACTATGGACACCCCATTTCAATCTTCTTCCCAAGTTCTCTGCTTTTGATCATTCTACACATTTTTATTTTTTTTGGGGGGGTGCAAGGCAATGGGGTTAAGTTACTTGACCAAAGCCACACAGCTAGGTAAGTCTGAGGCTGGATTTGAACTCAGGTCCTCCTGACTCCTGCATGATGCTCTATCCACTGCACCACTTAGCTGCCCCCATTGTACACATTTTTAAAAATCATCACTGAATAAAGGGCAGTCTGTTCAATGATGGAGTAGTTCTATTTTGTTTCTGTCAGATTCAGTCAGATGGGATCTTGGTGGTGGCCAAGATTACCAAGGAGCCTTCTGTACTCCTGATTTTATTTCATTTCTGCTTTCCTTTTGAAATCACTAGGTTATATTAGATAATGATTAGATCTTTTTGTGTGTTATAGATATGGTTCTGAGAATGGTTCTGCACACTTCTTATGGGAAGAGAATGGGACTCATGCTGTAGAGGGATTCCTGTTTTCATGCGAGTTGGACTAGAAGGCTGTGAGGTCACTTACAATTCTGAAATGATGTTTTTAGCATTTTACCATGTTCTCTACTACTAACACATTTTTGCATCGAGTAGGCACTTAATAAGTATTTTATGTCTGTTTTTATTAGATATTCTTGAGGAAAAATAAATGACTATCAATCACTCCATTCCCTTGTGTTTCCCCACATATCATATCAACCCCAGGTTGCCATCCATATTCAAGGACTTATACAGAATGGTTTCATGTACCCTAATTTTCACAGGCATACATATCTCCATCCTTCCCCCCCCCCCGCCAAGTACAAAAGACACTCAATATGATCTCAGTAACCTGCCAACACAGGTAGAGCTGCTCAAGCTCAGCCAATCTGGTCCATGTCCTATAGGCCGTGATCTGTCTGTTTGCCATGATAGAAAGCTTCCTTCTGAGGTACCATTGCACAATGGCTAGCTGCTTTCACATCATCAGCTCATCTCTTCTTATCATACAACTCCTTCACATATTTTAGAGTTCCTCCTTGAGTGTGTTTTAAATCTTTCTCATCTTCCACACAATAGAGAATAATAGTTCAATTTGAGGGAGGTATTACACAGATAGAGTACCAGAACTGAGGCTAAAGACACAAAGACCAGGAAGGGGTTTCTATAATATTGAAAGGGAATGGAAATCAGGGTCTAAACTAAGATTTTGACATCTGCAGAAAGAAAGAATATGGATGATGCTTCTGTGTAAAAAGTGGTTTAAATACAATTGTCAAAATGGTAAGGCAGTAACATAAAGTGAGGGACCACAGTCTGAGAATTATTCACATTTCAAAATAATAAAAATCTCAGCAGAAGGCTCAACACATCAATATTGAGGACACTGGGATCATAGTAGAAGTAAAACACAAGGGACAAATTTCCAGAGCATACCGGCTTCAGACAGATGCAAAACTCCTAAGCCACTTGCAGAAATAATTGGGAAATGTTTAACAAAATAAATAAAAATGTAATTCAACATACATAATGATAATTTGTGGTTTTCTAAGTCAATATATGACCTGTGGGGATCTATTTCTATTTGAGTTTGACACTACTGGAATGGAGCCTTTGAAAACAAACTTAAAAATCATCTAGATAAGAATATGAAAGAAAGAGAACATGGAATGTTTCTATGTATTGAGAAAATACATTGGACTATAGTCATAGAACTGGAAGATCTTCTAATTTTACCTTCACATCTTATAAATGAGGACACTGAGAGTTCTTTCTACTGCAGTGAGATCATTGTTCACTTTGAGGTCAAGCAGCTGAGAAGGCTCAGCAAATCACTGGAAGTGGGAAGAAAGAGAGATGGACGTAGCTAACATGCCAATGATGCAATAACTGTGAGCACAGTACAGGAAAGTCAGAAAAGAGGAGGATGGCTACTGGAACATGCCAAGGGAGTGCAAATTTTAGTGCTTCTTTAGCTGGCAGAACTCTGGCTGATCCTAATTTTGTGAAGGGTCTTATGAAGAGCACCTTGGACCTCCTTGTTCCTAAGGCAGTAGATGATTGGGTTACACATGGGTGTGAGCATTGTATAGATAACAGAGAGCAATTTGCTAAGGTTCATGTCTTCCATGCGCTTGGGTCGGGCATAGATGAAGATGGCAGCCGAGTAGAAGATGCCAACTACAATGAGGTGAGAAGCACAGGTGGAGAAGGCCTTGAGCCGGGCAGCAGTAGATGGCATACGCACCACAGCTGCCCCAATAGCCACATAAGAGACCAGGGCAACCATCAAAGAACCATAGAAAATAACAATGGCTGAGATGAAGTCAACCAGCTCAGTTAGTGCTACATGGGTACAAGATAGGTTGAGTAGAGGGGAGACATCACAGAAGAAGTGGTTGAGGACATTGGGGCCACAGTAGGAAAGGCCAGAAATAAAAACTGTCTTGATCACAGAGACACTAAGGCTGCCCATCCATGAAGCTATGGCCAGCATGAGGCAGACCTGGGGCCTCATGAGTATTGGATAGTGGAGAGGGCGACAGATGGCCACATAGCGGTCATAGGCCATGGAGGCCAAGAGTGTGCACTCAGCACAGATGAGTGTGATGAAGAAGAAGAGTTGGGTCATGCAAGATGTGAATGGAACATGGCAAGGTCCTGACCACAGTCCAAGCAGCAGGGTGGGTACTGTGACTGAGACATAACACATCTCCAGGCAGCTCAGGTTCCCCAGGAAGAAGTACATGGGCTTGTGCAGCTCTGTGTGGCTCCAGATGAGCAAGATAATGATGGTGTTCTCCAAGAGGGTCAACAGGTAGAGGGTGAGGAAGACAGCAAACAGGACACCACGTAGACCTGGCCTTGTCGACAAGCCCAGTAAGATGAACTCCTTGACTCGCGTCATGTTGGCCTCCTCCCAGTGTCTTCCAGGCTAAGGATAAAAACCAAAGTCTTCATGGTATTGCAAATTGTCACAAAGTTATTTGGACTAATTTGGAGGAAGATTGGATGGGGTGTAATCAAACTAACAGCAAAACTTTATTATATGCTTCTTATGTCTCAGAAGCTATACTAAACTCTAGAAATATAAATAAAGTAAAATTCTGTCGCTACTCTTGAAGAGATTATATCTAAAGGGAGAAACCATATGTCTATAACAATTAAGCTATTAAGTGTAGGGATGTAAAAACAACAAGAACAATAATCTCAATCAATTCCTGGCTTCATAAACTTATATTTGCTGTATGGAATAGCAGAGTTAAAGAGGAGAACGTTGGGATAACCTCAAATTTAGGAGCCAGAAGGAAGAAAAGGAATCAGTGAAAAAGACTGAGATGGAACAATCAGCAAGGCAGGAGATAGATCAAGAGAGATTATATTCTATTACCACAAATGCTAAAGAATTTTATAGAAAATATTTAGAGGGGAGGCTAGGTGGCACAGTGGATAGAGCCCCAGTCCTGGAGTCAGGAGTATCTGAGGTCAAATCCAGCCTCAGACACTCAATAATTACCTAGCCGTGTGGCCTTGGGCAAGCCACTTAACCCCACTGCCTTGCAAAAAAAAAACAACTAAAAAATATTTAGAGACAGAGATTGAACCTATGATTTCACTGGAATAGGAAACACTCAATTCTCTCTGCCAACTGTGTCCAGAGCACAAAGGTTAAATGACCAATCCAAGATAACACAAGCAATAAGTGTCAACAGTGGGACATGAACCCAGATTATCTTGGTTCTAAAGTCAGTTCCCAAAACATTGAAATTCTGCTTCTCTACAGTGTTTGGAATTCTCCACTCATTTTCTGAATTGAGACAAGGACTGGTGTTATGAAATGGACTTCATTAAACCAATCTTAACCAGTCAAACCTACTTAAACTTTTTTTTTTGCATTCAGATTATATATTTTTCCTGTTAATTACTATTCACCTTTGCATTGGAGGGGACATGCATGCATGTATGCATATGTGTATATTTTACTAAGCAAAAATAAAGTTTGAATTTGTCTTAACTGAACCAAGGAGAAAACAGATGTCTCAAATATTGAAGTTGGGGGAATTTCAAACAACTGCTCAAAGAGATTGTCATCCGTACTCTTCCTCTAGAATCTAGGACCAACATCCTGTACTTTTTGGACAGATCCCATGTACCTTTATGAATACAAAATAATTTCTTCAAGCTAATTAGCTAAAATATTATCAAGGAATTGAAGGTTACAAGAAAGTCCCCAAATCATGCCTTGAACATAGTGGGAGCAGGTATTTAATATGTATTTGTTGAAATACAAGGACATAAATTCCTATGGATATCGGATAAGAAATGAGTAAATGGGATAGAATCACAAGAGGAAGCTAAGAGATAGGGAAATTTGACTACAAAGTAACTGCTCCTTCCTTTGGGGAGGTTTTCATTGCAAGTCTTAAGGATTTCTAAGTTCCTTAAAATAAATACATACATAATACACACATGAATATATATATATGTGTGTGTGTACATATATACATATATATGTATGCACACACACACACACACACACATATATATATATATATGTATATACATCCATATATTCCCACAGTACATAAATAATACATATGAAGAATACTGGAGAAGTCACAAATCCTGTATTCAAAATTAAGTTCGATCTTCTAGGTGCTATCAGTGTAACCTCTCCTCCTTCTGAACCTTTTCCCTCATCAAAATATGACTCATGGAACCTCTCACAGAGAGTTGGTGAAAGAACAGTGCTTATTAACCCTCACACAACAGAATAGAAGGATAAGGTATTCTTAATGGTACTACATGGTCCTTCTCTTGCTTCAGCCTTTTCCCTATCCTGCTATACCATCCAAAAGAAGCATTCACCACTTCCCTTCCCAAATTGACTCAGTCAGCTCTTCCTTCACAATTTCTTTCTGAGACTCACCTCCTCCATGGATGTTCTGTGATCAGACCTGTAAGGTCCAGTTACCCCAGATCCTCCTAAGATTCTTGTCGACGTTACTTTCCTCGGGTTAGTCCTATTCTCTCACTAAAAGAAGATAAAAATGTTAAAATGCAACATCTGGATATCCCCATGGTCTCCACAAAGAATTCTTTCTACCCCATTAGTGAGTTTACTCCACAAACCTGGAGAAAGGATTTTAGTGTTCATCATCCTCCATCTTTAGCATTGATTAACCCTTCGTCCTGGATGCTACCCTTCCTGTGTCTTTCATGACTCTGATCTCTCCTGGTCTTCCACCTACCTCCTCAATTGTTCCTTCTCTATCATTTTCAGGAATTACTTTTGTCCCCCTCCTGTTCCTTATGTGGGTGTAAGAATTTTTTTTTAAATTTAAGGTGTCCATTGAACTGTTTCTGTGGTTTCCTCTTGGGCAACAGCATTGTCAATTGTTTACTTTTGGTCATTCTCCATTACTGAAATCCTTAAATCAAAGATTGGGATAAACACGTATTGGCTTTTTTGTAGTGGGACTTTTTTGTATTTTTATTTTCACTTTAGAGTAGAGGATTATTGGACTCTCTTCCAACTCAACACAGTTCTTTGTTGTTGATGTTGTTGTAGGTTTTTGCAAGGCAATGGGGTTAAGTGACTTGCCCAAGGCCACACAGTTAGGTAATTATTAAATGTCTGAGGCCAGATTTGAACTCAGGTACTCCTGACTCCAGGGCCGGCGCTCTATCCACTGTGCCACCTAGCTGCCCCTACACAGTTCTTTTTAAGTGAAGTTTAAATCTCTTTATCCAACCATAATTGATTTTTCTAGGAGTCAGAGGGTCAGTCTATCAGTTAGATAGAATACTCTGATTCACATCAACAATGGATAATTCATTTCACTTCAATGAAGGCAACTTTAGGACCCAAATGAACTATTCATATAAGTGAAAGTGTTTTCAATACATAGAGGATTCTTTAGATTATTGAAATCATAAATCTATGACCACTAACCCTCTCAAAAAATTCTTTATAATGTTTTAGTTGGGATTTTACAGTTGTCTGCTGCCACTATTTGGTTGCTTGTATCCATCAGTAATTCAGAAGCAGCAGAATCCCATTATCACTATCATCCCTAAACTTTATCTATGCATCCTGTTTCCCCATATTCTTTGCAATATTACCCTTCTTCCAAGGTTCACCACTTCAGTCTTTCTCTATGCCATCTTTCTCTCCAGCCAAGTCCAGTCAGCTGATTTTGTGTTGAATCTACATTTTCCAAGTTCTACAAATAGTGACATGTATTAGACTAGCTATTGGGTCACCCAGTCCCAGGTCCAGCACTCTTTGAACTCTGCTTCCCAGTCTTTATAACTCTGACAATCTTACCTGAGTGTGGTAAGTCACTGAGTTAAGTCCAAGTGCCTTTTATCTATCTTGGAGCATTTCTTGGAATCTATCTATTAGGGAAATCAGGAGAACAGATTGTAGAAGCCTGGATGTCCAATCAAGTTGTAGAACCTTAAGAACCAAAGAGAAGAAGGTGTCCAAAGAGCCCCCAGGTCAGGAGGTCCAAGTAGAGATCAGGACCATCATCTCCAGTTCCCATTTTAATAACTCTGCCATTGGAGGAGTCATTACCAGCCTGCTCCCTTGTCTACACAATTATTATAAATGTGTGATGGGCATGAACTGGAAGACCATAGATTCCAGGATGCTAGCACTGGGAGAGTTTTAGTGATACCTTTTTATAAACAAGACAACTGTGAGAAAACATGATGGTCTGATCATAAGCTCACAGGAATTAGAATCCTATCATCTAGTACAGAATCCTTATTTACAGGTGAGGAAACCAAGGCTTACATAAGGTTAAATCACATTCCTGATGTCAAACAACTAGAAAATAGTACTGATGCTCAAACTGAAGCATGTTGACTTTGAAGGCAGTGAGTGCTCTTTTCACTATGAGAGGTACCTGAAATTTCACAACTTACATATTCAATAGGCAGATGGACAAAGAATCTTAAACCTGAGCTGCCAGCCTCAGAGGCTACTCTGAAACCCTTGGGAGTTGACAAATTGATGGTTGCCAAAACCCTTTTTTTTTCCATTGCTTATTCTGAGAATTGGAAAGAAGTCAAATTTAATACTTAGGACCTGTATTTAATTGGAATTTTATTTCCAAATCAATGTCAGTAATTTTAGGAAAAATATGTAAAATAGGGAATGTACCATAGAAATGGAGAAAGGCATGTGCTAGAAATTTTAATTTTTTTTATTATTCTAATGGGAATGAACTTTTTAAGCTATATAAACCAAGTTATTTGGACCAGGGAGATGAAAGATCCTTTGTTGTGGTGGTGGTGGTATTGGTAATGACTTTTCTTCTTTCCATCTCAAGGAGGACCAATATTATCATGAAGGTGATGTCTTGACTTATGAGTGAATTGGGTTTAAATGAGGAATGACTGGGCAAAGTCACCCACCCTTTTCTCCTCCAGATTCACCTAAGTGCTGTGACAACACATGTCAAGAAGATGACCCTGGAGAGTCTTAGTGATTAACAAGAAAAGGAACTGATATCATTTAATTCAACATGACTTCTTCAAGAATAGGTCATGAAGGGGCAGCTAAGGTGGCACAGTGGATAGAGCATTGGCCCTGGAGTCAGCAGTACCTGAGTTCAAATCCGGCCTCAGACACTTCATAATTACCTAGCTGTGTGGCCTTGGGCAAGCCACTTAACCCCATTTGCTTTGCAAAAGCCTAAACATAATAATAAAAAAAAAGAATGATGAGTTAAAAAAAAAGAATAGGTCATGAAGACTAGTTCAAGGCTTCACCTCCCCTTACCTGGACTATTGTAGCAAACTTAAAAAAATAAGATATTTTTAAGAAAAATAAAATTTTATTGATGTCTTTGATTTTTTCTATTAACATATTCTCTCCCAGATTTCTTCCTTCTTCCTTTCCTAGAGATTGTTATTCAGTTATCTTCAATCATATCTCAGTTTTGTGATCCCATTTGGAATTTTCTTGAAAAAACACACTGGAGTGCTTTTCCATTGTCTTCTCTGCCTCATTTTACCAATGTGAAAACTTAGCAAACAGGGTTAAGTGACTTTCCCAGGGTTAATCAGCTATAAATGTCTGAGGCCAGATTTGAACTCAGGAAGATGAATCTTCCTGATTCTGTGCCCAACACTCTATCCATTGCAAAACCTACAGAAATTCATCTCATGTAAAAATAATATTTTAAAGACAAAAAAGAGGGGAAAAAAAATCAAGATCACCAAACAATTATCAAAAAGGCTAAATATAATACCAAGTTCTGGTGAATGCTTATTAACATCTGCAAAAGGGTGATGTGGGAGTATATCTGTCTCTTCAATCACACCATATTTGTTCTTTTTATTTCATTTCATTTCATTTTATTTTATTTTATATTTTATTTTATTTTATTTTAGGGTTTTGTTTTTTTTTTGCAAGGCGATGGGGTTAAGTGGCTTGCCCAAGGCCACACTAAGTAATCAAATGTCTAGGGTTGGATTTGAACTCAGGTATTCCTGACTCCAGGGCCCATGTTTTATCCATTGTGCCACCTAGCCACCCCACCATATTTGTTCTTAACAATTTTGCATCATTCACTTTTAATTATAAAAATGGCAAAAATAAAAATAAGATTAAAATAAAAAAGTAAGAATAAATGTTGAACTATTCCTGCATCCCTGTTATAAATTCTACTTGTTCACATTGAAGGATTTCTTGGAGAAATATAGTATTGCCATATAGTATGGCAAGATTTATTTACAAATTGTTGAATCATAATTTTTTTTAGTTTAGTTTTTTTTTTTGCAAGGCAGTGGGCTGAAGTGACTTGCCCAAGGCCACACAGCTAGGTAATTATTAAGTGTCTGAGGCAGGATTTGAACTCAGGTACTACTGACTCTAGGGCCAGTGCTCTATCCACTACCACCTAGCCACCCCTTTTCTTTAAAGCATTTTTTTTAGTTTTCCCTTTTGTCTTTCCTGTCTTAGGTATTCAGATGACATTTGTGTTATGAAAAGATTCTAATAGAGTCCTTTGTTTTTTAATTTATGAGAGTACTTTGTGCTGTTTAAATACTGATTATTCCTTAAGAATTTGAAAAAAATTTCCTGCTGTGAATCCATCAGGTTCAGAAGCTCCCTTCCCCCCTTTCCTCATTTAGGTAGTGACTTTACACTAGTTCTTTTCTGAGACTATTTTAATTTAAGATCTCTTTCTTTTCTTCTGATAGTAGGTATTTTCCATTTTTAAAGATCTTTCTCCTTTTTTGATACTGTTTCATTAGAACATAATTATATAAGCTAGGCTAAGGTCATATTTTATATTATTTCTGATACTGTTGGAATTTTACTTTGCTTATTTATTATTTTTATATGATTTTCTGTGTTCATTTTTACTTTTCAAAAATATATTTTATTTTTAATTTATAGAAAAAAGCAAGTATTTCCATTACATAGTAAAAATAAAAAAGATGATTAAACATGAAACTGAAAATCTTCTATCCACAACATATTATTTCTTTCAAATATAAAACTAAATTGTCATGTAAATTTTTTTTTCTTTTTCCTTCTCTCCTCCTCCCCACTCTAGAGATGGCTATGATTACATACAAATAGTTGCATTTACATGTAAAATTGTCCTATACATACTTCTATTTACCAGTTCTTTGTCTAGATATAGATAGCATCTTTCTTCATATGTCTGTTATGGTTAGCTTGGATATTTTTAATAAAGAAAGAAACTTACTCACTTAAAGTCATCCTCAAAACAATATTAGTTACTATATGCAGTGTTCTCCTGATTCTGCTCATTTCACTCTTCATTATTTCATGCAAGTCTTGCCATGATTTTCTAAAATCATTTATCTCATTTTTTTATTCCACAGTACATTTCTCTTGCAATTATATAACACAACTTGTTCAACCATTCTCCAATTGATGGCATCCTATGTGTAGTCCTTTGCAACCACAAAGGAAGCTGCTATAAACATTTTAGAACATAGAGATTCTTTTCCTTTCCCCCTAATCATCTTTGGAAACAGTCCAAGTATTGGTATTGTTGGGTCAAATAGTGAAGGTAGTTTAATAACTCTTTGGGCATAATTCCATATTGCTGTCCAAAATAGTTGGATTAGTTCACAATTCTCTCAACAACTCCCTTATCAACATTGGTCACGTTACTATTCTATCACTTAGGCCAAGCTGGTATCACGACATTGTTTTAATTTGCATTTCTCTAAACAATAATGATTTAGGCATCTCTTCATATGAATAGAAAATGTTTTGATTTCTTCATTGAGAACTGCTTGTTTATATCCATTGACCATTTATCAGTTTAAGAATGATTCATATTCTGAGATTTGACAACATTATTTATGTATTTTATATATGAGTGGGATTTTTGGGAGAAAATGCCTATAAATTTCCCTCCCCTGACCAATTTCCTACCTTCCTTCTAATTTTGGCTTCATTTGTTTTATTTGCATAAAATCCTTTTAATTTAATGTGATGAGAATTATTCATTTTATATCTAAATTTGTTTATTCATAAATAATTCATCTATCTGTAATTCTGATAAGTAATATGTTCTATGTTCAAATTTTCTTGTAAAATCTCTTTATATCTGTCATTTATTTGTTTTGACTTTACTTGGTAAATGCTATGAGACATTGTTGCATGCTTTTTCTTTCATAATGCTTTCCAGTTTTTCCAATAATTTCTTCCAAATAATGACTTCTTATCTCCAAATCTTGAATCTTTATTCTTATCCAATACAGTTATTATGTTTATTTGATGTTATAAATGATATATCTACTGTAATCAATTGATCTACCTTTTTACTTTTTTACTCAGTACCAGATAATTTTGATAATCACTGCTTTATAATATAGTTTGAAATCTGGTACTGATAAATCTCCTTGCTTTACATTTTTTTAATTTTTCTTTAATTCTTTGATCTTTTTTTTTAAAAATCAAATTTCCTAAAGGTTCATCAATTCTATTAGTCTTTTCAATGAATCTTCTATTTTTTATTATTTCTAACCAATTTCTCCTATAATCCATTTCTCTTTATAATCTCCTTATAGGGCTCACAACTCTAGTTTCTCTTTTCTATTTTATTTTAGGCTTGCTTGCTATCTTTCTGTTTCATATGTATCTATAGATATTGATATAGATATGTACATTCAGTTCATCATTTCTCTCTTTTGTTATTTTGTTAATTTGTTTGTAGATCTACAATGTCCTAAGTACTCTTTTAGCTCCATCCTAGGAATTTTAGAATGTTTTTTCAGTTATCTTTTTCATCTATTTACTATTATTTTTATGATTTGCTTTATGACTCTGTCGTTATGATTAGTATTCCACTTTGGACTATATGTTTCATTTGTGGTCTGCTGATGCAATAACTATTTTTATTGTACTTTGATTTGTAAAGCATGCATTTATAATTTTTGACTTTCTACATTAGTTTGCACTGTCTTTGTTCCTTAATAATATGTGTCATTTTTTGTAAACGTTCTCAATAACATTGAGAAATATGTATATTCTTTTTGTTTTCCCACTAAAAAGATGTCATAAATATCTTAGCTCTAGTTTCTCCAGAAATTTGCTTATTTCATATTTTCCCCCATTGCTCATCCCTCAGTCAGACGTGCAAAACTTAGAGGGAAACATTGAAATCTTTTATCAATACATTATTACAGTATCAATCTTTTTGAAATTACAGTTTTATGAATTAAGAAGTAAGACCTTGGGAGCATATAAGTTTAATATTAATTTTGTTTTGTTGCCTATGGTTACTTTCTGTTCAAAACACATTCCTTGTTTATTCCTTCTTATGTTTTGAAAGTTTATTTTTTCTTTGTGATTTCAACTTTTGTTTTTTCTGTACTACTTGAAGGATGGTAATTTTTTCTATTCTCATCCTTTGATTATATCTTTTTAAAAATATGGTTTATAAGTAAAAGATTATTTAATTATTTATAAGCATGAGATTTTGCTTTCTTATATAATCTATCACTCTTTTTCATTTTATTGGATTGCTTCACCCATTCTCATTTAATTCTAGGAGAGTTACATTTGTATTTTCCTCCATTTGTCTCTAAGTTTTTCCAAATTAGGATTTTCTCTTTCCTTAGTAATACAGTATTATAGCTGTTCAGTTATTTAATTTAATCTATTTTAAGTCAACTCTATTCCTATTGGTACCCTTTCTCTTACACTCAAGTCACTCTCCAGTTATTTTAACCATTTTTGGAATTTTGCCTATTATTTCCTTTCTTTTTCCTCTCCTCCATGCTACTCTCCCTACCCCACTTCATTCAATTAAATAGCTGAATCAAATCCCTCTTTATTTCCCTTCAATCTTTCTGGTTTATTATTTTTTAAATCACTTTTTGGCCTTTTTGTTTCTAAATTGGATTTTATTTTTTAACCTCCTTCATTGTTTATCTTACCTTTGTATCTATTATAGACATTTATTTTATGATTCATTGTTCTTATACTTCTTTATTCCATCTTAGTGTTCTATTACTTTTTCTTTATTGTCTATATTCCTCATCAATTAAAAAAATTTTTTTTAGGTTTATCAAGGCAAACGGGGTTAAGTGGCTTGCCTAAGGCCACACAGCTAGGTAATTATTAAGTGTCTGAGGTCAGATTTGAACTCAGGTCCTCCTGACTCCAGGGTCAGTGTTCTATCTGTTGAGCTACCTAGCCACCCCTGAATTTAAAATTTTTGAGGCACTTATTTTGGGTTTTCTCTTCTAAAGTGTTTCTGTACAGGTCGATCCCTCCCTTTTCCCTTTTTCCACTCCTAAAATACCAAATTCCTGCAGATGATAGAGAGAATAATGCCTTGTAGTAGGAATGTTTCCATGGTCCTTATTGTACAATATATTATTGACCTTTGTCTTCTCTTTGATCATTTTATACCCATTTGCTGCCAAATTTTTTTGCATGAGTCCATTCCCTCTGTGTGTCACATCCCTAGGAATTATACTGAATTCTAAAGATCATGCTCCTTGGAAGAGTCCATCTCCCTTTACAGACTATATTCTTTATTTTAAACATTAAACATTAGCATACATATGTACACATGCACATAGAGTTTAGTGTGTGAATACATGCAACTCAAACTAGATACAGATAGGAACAAGAAGATAGGAAATAGAATATAAGAGAGAGGACAATACAAAACCCAAATTTAAAAAAGGGAAAGAGAACAGCTTGAAATAAATAGGCAGTGTAGTCTTGGAGAAGAAAAAGTATAAGAGAGTAAGATGGAGAAAGATTGAATAAAAACGATGAGAAGGGGAGGTTAGGTAGCGCAATGGATTATGCACCGGCCCTGGAGTCAGGAGTGCCTGGGTTCAAATTCAGTCTCAGACACAATAATTACCTAGCTGTGTGGCCTTGGGCAAGCCATTTAACCCCATTTGCCTTGCAAAAAAAAAACTAAAAAAATGATAAGAAGTATGAATGGGAAAGGACCAAATTCCAAAAGAGTTAGCAGGATGGATTAGAAACATAAATCCTAATATGCCCTTTTTTAAAGTAACATAAAGACATAGTCTTCTGAAACATAACTTACATGTTGTTAAAATAAAGGATTGTAGTAAATATATACCTAAGCTGAACACATAAAATGAAGAGTAACATTTATGACTTCAGAAAAAACATAGGACTAATAATTTTAATTGAAAGAGATAAAAAGTAAACTGCAATCTTCTGAAAGCTGACATAAACAATAAATGAATTTCAGTACTTTTCTTTTGTGAAAAGAATAATATAATATTTTAAATGCTTAAAAAAGTAATGAATTACAAAGAGAAATAGACAATAAAATCCCTTAATAGTAAGGGACCTCAATTGGCCCTCTTTCATTGCTGGGCAAATCTAACCATAAAATTAATAATAAGCAAGCTAAGATTATAAATAGAATTTTAGAGAAGTTAAGTATGATAGATCTCTGGAGAATATTGAATTGAAATAGGAGTGTGTATATTTTTAATATACATGGACCCTTTATAAAAATTAGGTGTGACATTCTTATGCCATTAGGGCACAGGAACCTCAAAAACAAATGCAGAGAACAAAATATATCATGCACAGCTTTTTACTACAAATCAATGAAACTTATACAAAAATAATGTACTGCTAGGAAAAAAGTAATAATATCAAATGGAGATTAAATATCAATCATAAAAATAACTGGATCAAACATAAAATAATAGCAATAATAGATATTAGTAAAGGCAATGACAACAATGGGACAACATACAAAATTTTTTAATCAAAGTTGTATTTGAGGGCAGAGCCAAGATGTGTGAAGGCAGGATTTCACTGAAACTCATTCCCCACAAAACTCCAAAAGCTGTCAAATTATAATTCTAGAGAAAATGTAGAGGGGCAGAACCCACAGAAAGAAAGAGTGATACAATTTCCCAGTCCAAGACAACTTAGAAGTTCCATGGGAAAGGTGTGTTTCACCAGGACTGGGAGTTGGGAAAAAGCCATGGCTGCAGCTCAGCCCAGGGATAACCAGGAACAGCTTGAAGGGGTGGTTAGAGAACTCTGCTGCACCAGCCTGCACCTCCAGAGCACAGCCCACAGACTGTAAAGGGGAGATTGCAGAAATCCCTCTGCTCTCCCCGGGACAGGCCTCTGATGTTTGCCCACACTCAGATCCCAGTTGCAGTTTGGCCTTCCATACTAAGATAGTATGTAATTACCCTTCTCACAGTTCCAGGGCAGTGGGGAGCACCTGTGATCATCTACATATCAAAGCACAGGCAAGGGAGCATAAGACTTTGGAGGAGTAAAGGTTCCATTAGGGTATTCCAAAAAAAAAAAAAAACCCAAAGCCTCAGAAGTGCTGTAAATTAGTCTTGGGCTGAGGAAATGAGCAAACAACAGAAAAAAAAAGAAGAATCTGATCATAGAAAATTACTTTGGTCCCATGGAAGATCAAAACACATATTAAGATGATGACAAAATCGAACCTTCCAGATCCAAAATCTCCAAGAGAAATAGAAAATGGGCTCAGACTATGGATGAGCTCAAAAAATACTTTGAAAAGCAATTAAGGGAGGTGGAGGGAAAATTGGGAGGAGAAATGAGAGTGATGCAGAAAAATCATGAAAACCAAATCAGCAGTTTGGTGAAAGAAATGCAAAATAAACTGAAGAAAATAATATATTAAAAACCAGTTTAGGTCAAATGGAAAAAAGCAAAACAAAAGGTAAGTGAGGAGAAGAATGCCTTAAAAAAGCAGAACTGGACAGCTGGAAAAGGGGATTTAAAAAAAGCTCTCTGAAGAAAATAACTCCTTGAAATGCAGAATGGAACTAAAGGAAGCTGATGACTTTGTGAGAAATCAGGAGGAAATAAAACTCTTCCAAAAAAAAGGCAAAAATTAGAAGAAAATGTGAAATAACTCATTGGAAAAACAACCATCCTCGAAAACAGATCCAGAAGAAATAATTTAAAAATTATTGGGCTACCTGAAAGTCATGACCAGGAAAAGAGTCTAGATTTTATTTTTCAAGTAATAATGCAGCAAAATTGTCCTGAGATCCTAGAATCAGAGAGTAAAATAGAAATTGAGGTAAAATACAAATTGAGATAACCTGGGAAAGAGATCCAAAACTTTCAAGTCAAAAGAGAAAATAATAAAAGCTGCCAGAAACAAACAATTCAATTACTGTGGATCTATAGTCAGAATTACACAGGCTCTGGCAGTATCTACATTAAGGGCTCATAGGGATTGGAACATGATATTCCAGAAGGCAAAAGAACTTGGTTTACAACTGAGAATCAGCTACTCAGCAAAACTGCACATCCTCTTTCAGGGGAAAATATGGACTTTCAATGAAACAGGGGGCTTTCAGACTTTCCTATTGAAACAACCAGAGTTGAACATAAAGTTTGATCTTCAAGTACAGGAGTCTGGTGAACCATAGAGGGGAATGGACAAGAAGGATTAATTATGATGGACTTAATGATATTGAAGTGTCTATATTCCTGCATGGGAAGAAGATATTGATAACTCATATGAACTTTCTCATTTATAAGAGCTGTTAGGAGCTTATATAGACAAGGCACAGGAATGTAATGGTATAATAAAGTAAAAGGATGGAGTCAATGGGTGATAAAGGTAAATATTGGAAGGAAGAGAAAGAAGAAGGGGAGTTAAGAAAAAGTCTTTTTCAATGGAGTGGAATAGGGGAAGGTGAAGGGGAATGAGTGAGACTTCATTCTCATCAGAAATGGCTCAGAGAGGAAATAACATACACAATTAATGGGGTATAGAAATCTATCTTACCCTAGAGAAAAATGAGAATAAAGGGATGGGATAAGGGGGAATGGGGGGAAGGAAGGGGGGGTAAGTGATAGAAGGGAGGGAAGATTATAGGAGAAGGTACTCAGATACAACACACTTTTGGACAGGGACAGGATGAAAGGAGAGAGAAAAAAGAATAAATGAGAGTGGGGAGGAATAGAGGGGAAGTACAACTAGTAATAGCAACTGTGGGAAAAATATTGAAGCAACTTCTTTGGTGGACTTAGGATAAAGAAGGCAACTCACCCCAGAGTCAGAGTCATTGAAATCTCAATACAGACTGAAGTACATTCTTTTTCTCTTTCACTATTCTCGAGATTTCTCTTCTTCTGTGTCATAAACAGAAAGAGAAAACTAAAGACAAATATCCTCCAATGAACATCACTGCAAAATTTTGAATATATTAATAATTTGAAAAGTTATAACAAGATATCATAAAAATTATATACTATATCCTGATTGGATTTGAGTCATGAATTTAAGATTAGTTTACTACTGTGAAAATTATAAACTTAATCAATCATATGAGTAATAAAACTTGAATATGGTAACCCAAATAGATTCAGGAAAATATAACTAATATAATATTCATTTTGTTGAAAGAAAACAGGAATATATAATTTTCTCCTTAAAATTGTGTGTATATATATATATATGTATATATATATACATATATATATATATATACATATATATATATATGTATATATATATATATATATATCAAAAACTAGGCTCAACCACTATGTGTAACAGAGATTGGCTATAAATTTTTCTAATAAAATCAGAGATAAAATAAGGATACTCCATGTAAACACTAAGTACTAGTTATAGTCAAAAGACAAGAAAAAGAAACTGAGAGCATAATCATACATAAAGGAGAAGCACAATTGTCATTGAGTGGAGGCTATATTAGAGTTGAAAGAGCTATAAAGCAGGAAATCCAACAAGAAAGTTACTATAATAGTCCAGGCATGAGGTGTGTCCAAACTCTAATAAAACCCACTGAGGTAGAATTTCAAGCCAATATGAATTTATTAAAGGGGCATGACCCACTTCAATGAATGGGTCTTCAGATCTTCATGATGTGATATGCCTCCTTACTATAGGGCTTTAGTTTTAGAATTCTTGATGCCCATATGACACAGATAAGGTAGAGTAAACACAGTAGACAAAAATATTAAAAATTCCCCGTTGGCAGATTTTATTTAGTAAAAATTAAAATTGCTAGGATCAAAAGATATGAGAAGTCAAATACAAACTATTAATGACCACAGGAAAAACAATTCCAAAAACAAAATCAAAACAACTCTATGGTTTCCCCACCACCACCACTAGCCATGATGACAGAAGAGGGGAATAATCAATGCCAGAAGGGTTGTTGAAGAATATACATAGTAATGCATTTGCTGTTGGGCTATGAAAATTAATAATTCTGTAAAGCAATTTGGAACTCCAGATTCCACTGTGAGGCATATTCCTAAAGATCATTAGAAGAAATCTTACATATACACCTAAATGTTTATAGAGCACTTTTTTATGGTAGCAAAATACCAGGAGCAAGCTAGAGAGCCACTGACTGGGAAATGGCTAAAAAAATTGTGGTACATGAATATAATGGAAAGTTATAGTATAAGAAATGATGAAAATGATGAAAACAGAGAAGTATGAAAAGAGAAATGAGCCAATGCAAAGTCAAGTCAGTGGAAATTGGACAACATTATAAACCAAGGCAATAATATAAAGAGAAATCACAAAAATCACAAAATAATTGAAAATTAATATTGAAAAATTATAAAGAACAAGTTTCACCCAAAGAAGAGATTTGTGAAAAACCCTCATTCTTTGCAGAGGCATAGATGGTAAGAGCAGAGTCTATGGGGCAGAATATTGGATCAGTTTGTTTTTAATGTATATATCAATTTCTCTCAATTTTCTCCATGTTTTTTAGTTTTTTGCAAGGCAAATGGGGTTAAGTGGCTTGCCCAAGGCCACACAGCTAGGTAATTATTAAGTGTCTGTGACCAGAATTGAACCCAGGTACTCCTGACTCCAAGGCTGGTGCTTTATCCACTATGCCACCTAGCCACCCCAGTTTTCTCCATTTTAAAAAATTTTTACAATGAGGATGGTTTTCTGCAAGGGAGAAAGGAGTATTATATAAATACATATTTATATTTAAATAAATAAATAAATAAATATTATACATACATATATAATAAATAAATCTTATATAAATTATATAAATATATAATATTTTAAAATAGACTATTGATACTTTGGAAATAGAAATTTCAGTGTAATGATGGTAGAAGTCAAATTATAAGAGGATAAGAAATGGAGCTAACGAGTATTTTCCTATTTTAGCCTCTAACACTGTGAGAAAGGTATTAATATTATCTGTTTTATAAATGAGGAAACTGTGACTGAGAGAGGTTCAGTTGCTTGCCCAAGGTCACTTATACATTAAATTTATGAGACAGAATTTTGAATCATTTTTCTCTCTCTAGTCCCAGCACTCTTCCTGATAGACCTGCATTATAGTATCATCTGGGTTTCTCATTGGAATGCAATAGATCAAGAGCTATGCAGGCTTTCTGGTGCAATTTAAGCTCCCTTGGGGCAGGGGCTATTGTCCTTTTTCATCACTACATACATAATGTCTAGCTTATTTGCTTAATATATATTCCAAATGAATTACTGAATAAAAATTTCTTTGGTTTAAAATAATGCTTTTCTCCTTCCACTCACTCATAGCATTTTCCATTAGACAACTTCCATGTTTTTCATCAGTTCTAGGCTTCCACATTAACAAGCTTTTCCAGAACAATTTCCTTACAAATGTCTACATGCTATATTCATTGAGATACAATATGACACATTGAAAGGACAGTTTAATGGTGCATTGGGTTGAGTGCTGTCCCTGGAGTCAGGAGGACCTGAGTTCAAATCTAATCTCAGATGCTTTCTAACTGTGTGTTCCTGGACTTGTGTTAAGGAACTTGTGTCACTTTACTCAGTTTGCCTCAGTTTCCTCATCTAAAAAATGAGCTGGAGAAGGAAATGGCAAATCATTTTAATATCTTTGCCATGACAAAATCCCAA